>NC_142945.1:4894918-4939918 GCF_046866305.1 Octopus bimaculoides | reverse complement strand
GGTGGTGGTAGTGGTGGTGGTGGTGGTGGTAGTGGTGGTGGTGGTGGTGGTGGTGGTCATGGGGAGGGCCGTTTATGGTGGTGTCGGTGCTGATTGGTGGTGCCTATGATGATGATGATAATGATGATAAGGATCGTAGTCGTGATGATGATGTCGATAATGATGGTGATGATGGAGATTGCGATGGTAGTGATGGTGGTGGTGGTATTATCATTATTATTATTATTATTATTATTATTATTATTATTATTATTTATTATTATTACTTGTTGTAGTGGTGGTGGTGGTGGTATTATTATTATTATTATTATTATTATTATTATTGTTACTTGTAGTAGTGGTGGTGGTGGTGTTAGAGTTGTGGTATTTATTTGTTGCTGTTAAAGCACAGGTCAGCTTTCCAGCCGTGGCCATCCCATTTCTTCATGCATGCACGAATCCCCACACAGGATGGAGTGTTGGCGGCTGCAGCAATTGATGGTCACTGCGGTACCTAGTGCCCGAGGGGTATTTGTTAGAAAATGGAGTCCGTCGATGGCGACGGTGACTGCGGCGATGGCGGCGAGGATGGCGGTGGCGGCGGTGAAGGTGTTGGTGGTTGTGGTAGCCGGGTTCGACGCTGTGTTTTGAAGAAAATGTTAATATCGGTGGATCAAGAAAGTTGGCGCGCTGGCTGAATCGTTAGCACGCCGGACAACATGCTCGGCGACGTTTCGTCCGGATCTACATTTTGAGTTCAAATTCCGCCCAGGTCGACTTTGCTTTTTATCTCTTTGGTGGTGGAGGGGGGGGGGGTCGATAAATATAAGTACCAGTTGAGCACTGGGGTCGATGTTATCGACTTAAAGCCACTCCGCTGGCCTAGAAAGGCGTCAAGTTGGCAGAACCGTTAGTACGCTGGACAAAGTGCTCAACTGGTATTTCGCCAGTCTGAGCGCTCTGAGTTCGATTCCTGCTGAGTCGACTGTGCCTTTCGTTCTTTCAGGGTCGATGAAATAAGTAACAGTTTGAGTAGCAGGGTCGATATAATCGGCATAGCCCCCTCTCTTGAAATTGCTGGCCTTGTGCCAAAATTTGAAACCAAAATAACAGTGGGACAAGAACAAGGCCACGTCTGGTGCAGAACCGTTAGAGCATCGGAGAAGATGCCTTGCAGTATTTTATTACGGATCATTACATTCTGAGATCGATTCCTAGAAACACCGACTTTAAGTTTTTTTTCGTGTCTCTCTTCTTCCTTCTCCCCACCCCTGCGTCCCCACCGATTCCATAAAATAAAGTACCAGTCAAAAATGATGATGATGATGATGATGATGATGATGATGATGATGATGATGATGATGATGATGATGGGAGTGGTGATGATGATGATGCTGAGTATGATGGAGGTCAAGGAGACGGTGGTTGCGGTGGTGGCCATGGAGATGGCGGTGTTGGTGTTGCTGGTGTAATTAGTGGTGTTTGTGGTGTTTGTGGTGGTGGTGGCGGTGAAAGTAGTGTGGGAGGGTGGGGGAGCGATTGTTGTTTAATCCCGAGTTACTCCCCATCAGAATGAATTACGATCGAAGACAGTCCAGCCAGGACCATCTCATATTTTCATCAAAGCATTCAGTGACCCCAGATTATAGTAATAGTGGTAGTACGAGATGTAGTGATGGTGGTGGTGGTGGTGGTGGTGGTGGTAGTGAGAGTAGGCGTAGTAGTAGTAGTAGTAGTAGTAGTAGTAGTAGTAGTAGTAGTAGTGGTTGTAGTATCAGCAGCAGCAGTCTGGGGTGTTGTTGTTGTTGTTGTTGGTAACGGGAGTCTTAGTGGCGTTTATGGTGTGGCTTGTGGTGGTCAAGGGGTGTCGGTGCCATGGCGGTGGTGTTGGTCAGTGTTGGGTGGAGGAGTGGAGTGTTAATGTGAAAATGAGGAAATATGGACAGGGAAAAGGCGGGTGGGGGCAGAGGAGGTAGGTGCGTGTGTTGGGGGAGTGGGGTAGAATTTAGGATTGGACGATGGTGTTTAAGTGTCGTGGGGAGGCACGGTTGAAAGAGCTTAGCAATAGAGAAAGAGAAAGATGGCGGACAAATATGGCGACGGAAAGACACAGACACAGAAGAATACGAGATTGGAATCAGGAGGTAAAAGTAGCGGCAGCAGCAGCAGCAGCAGAAGTAGTAGTAGTAGTCGTAGTAGTAGTAGTAGTAGTAGTAGTAGTAGTAGTAGTAGTAGTAGTAGTAGTAGCAGCAGAAGAAGGAGAGGACGAAGAAAATGAGAAGTGGTGGCTGTGTGATTACGTATTTCTGCGTGTGTGTGTTTGTGTGTGTGTGTGTGTGTGTGTGTGTGTGTCAAGTTGTATGGTTCTAGGTGTGTATATATGTCAGTGTGTGTATGTGTGTGTGTGTGTGTGAGTTTATGAGGAAAGTCGGCGACGTTGGTCAATCTGGGTGAAGTTAAGTGGATCGACCTGAGAGAACAGAGTAAGTAATACGGTCTGACAGTGTCCAGCACTACTACTACTACTACTACTACCACTACTACTAATACTACTACTACTACTACTACTACTACTACTAATAATAATAATAATAATAATAATAATAATAATAATAATAATAATAATAATCCTTTCTAGTCTAAGGCACAAGGATTGAAATTTGGGGGAGGGGAATAGTCGATTACATCGACCCCATTACTCAGCTGGTACTTATTTTATCGAGCCCTGATATGGTAAAAGGCAAAGTCGACCCCGGCGGCATTTGAACGTAAAAACAAACGAAATGCCGCCAAGCATTCTGCCCGGCGTGCTAACGATTCTGCCAGCTCGCCATCTTAATAATAATAATTTATTCTGTCTCTGGCCACAAGGGCTTACGTAAAATAACATTAAAAGACATGTAACAACATTAAAGACAAAAACACAATGTAGTAACAATAAAAATTGAACAAATCAAAGCTCCCAATAAGGGAGACGCTTTAAGGTCTTCGTGGAAAAACCCCACAAAAGCCACGGGTGCCTGAACAACAGGGCAAGAACCCTTCTCCTTTTTGGCCAATCTTCACAATGGATTCAGCTGATAACCGGGTTCGTCCTGCACAAGACATCAGGTATTCGAAATAATAATAATAATAATAATAATAATAATAATAATAATAATAATAATAATAATAATAATAACAATAACACTGGACTCAGATTTTGACTCAAAGTCAGCTATTTTAAAGGAAATTGTGTTAGTCGATTACCTCGATTCCTGTATTTGACTGATACTTTATGTTATCGAACCTAAAGATTAAAAAGCAAAGGTGACCTAGGTTGAATTTGAACCCAAAACGTAAAACATATACACATACATATGCATACATATACATGCATTTATATGTATATATATATATATATATATATATATATATATATATATATATATATATATATATATATATATATATATATATATATATATATATATATACGTATATATATATATGTCTGTGTGTTTTGTGCGTGTGTGTGTATGTGTGTCTATAAGTCAATATATACATATACATACGTACACACATGTTACGCTATTGCTAATCAATGCTTTATTAAAACAATGCAAATATCATTTCTTTAAAAAAATATATTAACAATAACATTAATAACAGGAGCGATAACAACACGCCAAACATGGCGGAAGTTATCCAGGTGAAAAATCATATCTAGAAGCTAACAAATTAGCAAATATCAAAGTATTGATCTTTTCTGGGTTTTTTTTATTTATGTTTAGCTTATGGAATTGTTTTTGGTTATGTCTTTTTTTCCTTTTTCTTTGGTCGTGTTCTTCATATATATTTTGGTATTTTTACGAAAAACCGAGAAAGTTTCTCTTGCATAAAAACATATTCAGAATAGAATTAATACGGAGGAAGGAAAACACATAGACATACAATGAGAGCGACGGACAAACAGTAGAAAAAAAAAAAAAAAAAAAACAGAACGAAAGCAAAAAAAAGCAAGAGAGAAAAGAAGACAACACTAAGCAGGTGATATATATATATATATATATATATATATATATATATATATATATATATATATATATATATATATATATATACACATACATATATATATGTATGCGCATATATATATATATACATATGTATGTATATGTATATATATATGTATGTATGTATTTATATATATATATGTATATATATATATATATATATATATATATATATATATACATACATATGTATGTGTATGTATATATGTATATGTGTATGTATGTATTTATATATATGTATATATATACGTATATATACATGTATGTTTATGTATATATGTATATATGTGTATGTATGTATGTATGTATGTAGGTGGTGATTAATGAAATAGTGACAAGCTTGCTAACATGTAAGAGATAATATCGTGATTGGAAGAAAAGAGGCAGTGAAGTGCGTGGAGGGGGTAGGGGGGGTCTGTTAGGGGGCGAGAAAAAGTAGGGAGAGAAAAATGCAACGCAGAGCTACTGCAACAGAGTATGAAGAAACGTGAAGACTGATGTAATGTAGGACATGCTAGAGTAAGGTGACGGTAACAAAACAAAAGAAAAAAAAACTAATCAAAAAAATATATATAGAAAAAGATGGAAGCAATTAAGCCGGTCAAAACACCATCATTGTCAAAGAAGAGTATCAAGAATAACGATGATGATGATGATGATGATGATGATGATGATGATGATGATAATAATAATAATAATAATAATAATAATAATAATAATAATAATAATAATAATAATAATAATGGTTTCATATTTTGCCACAAGGGCAGCCATCTTGGGGGAGAGGACTAGTCGATTACATCGGCCCCAGTGTTTCACTGGTACTCAAATTATCGATCCCGAAAGGATGAATGACAAGATGAACCTCAGCGAAATTTTAATAATAATAATAATAATAATAATAATAATAATAATAATAATAATAATAATAATAATAATAATAATAAAAATAATAATTTCTTTTAATTAGCCATAAGGCTTTGAAGACTACCTCAAAGAACGGAATACAATACACGAACGAGTGTGGTTTACCTCGATCAAAATGGAAACGCTACAACATAAGACGAGAGATAGAAAATTAGAATTGAAGGAAATTATAAATAACTAAATATAATTCCTAAGAACGGAACAGTCCACCAAAGAGTATTTCGGTAAAAAGTCCCACAAATAATCCTGTATTACTCTGCCATGCCCAAGCCATCGGAAGAGACCTCTTCCAGTTTCTTTTGTCCTTCTTAGAAAAACATTCTCAGATTAGATCCATTCTGTCTCACCAGCCTTGCCACTCCTGTCCCTCTTTTAATAATCATATAAAATGGCAGAACCATGATCTTAAACCTCGACTTCCTAATGATGCAAACGGCGTGGATACGCACAAGTTGTTGTCTATAAAACAGAAAAAAGAGCTGAAGCGAAAGGTTTATGAAAAATATGGCATAAACAACGAGGTTACAACTGCCACCAATACCACTACCACCACCACCGCCGTCAATACCACCGCCATCACCACCACCACCACCACCGATACCCGCCCCTCAGCAGTAGCACCATCACCACCACCACCACTAGCACCACTACCACCACTAACACCAATATCACTACCACCTCCCCAATACCACCATTATCACTACTACCATCACCACCAGCGCCAATGCCACTACCAACACCAAAACCACCGCTATCACCGCCACCACTGCTACCAGCACCACCATTACCATCACCACTATCATTACCGGTACCAATACCATCGTCACCACCACGACCACCAGCACCACTGCAGCCACCACCACCACCACCACCACTTCAACCCCCCCCCATCATCCTTACCACCACCGCCATTACATTCACCACCACTACTACCATTGCCGTCGCCTTTGCCACTATCAGCACTGTGATCACCAATATACCATCTTAACAAATTACCCCTCAAAAAAAATCCCCCAAAAAACAAAAATTAGAAAAGAACATTGTTCTCATTATTGACCTTTTATTTGTAGCAAACCAAAGCTGCTTCCACTAACGAGGTGCCAAAGAAGTCGATCTAACAATAGACTGGAATAAAAAAAAAGAAGAAGAATTTCTGATGCAACACAAAATGGCGTCTGGAAAACGGTAAGAAAGATGGTGGAAAAAGAAAAAAAAATAAACAAACTGAAATCTGAGAAGAAACAAATCCGTATAAACTTAACTGCATATCTATGTTATTGTAAAGCCATAAATACATCATATACAGGCATAAGTATATATATATATATATACGTATGCTGCTATATCTATGTGTGTGTGAGTGTGTGTGTGATATATATGTGTGTGTGTGATATATGTGTGTGTGTGTGTGTGTGTGTGTGTGCGCGTGTGTGTGTGTGTGTGTGTGTGTGTGTGTATGAATATGTATACAAACACACATCCACGCAAGCATATACGTCCGCGCACGCACACAGATATATAATGAAAATGCACACAAGTTGCGGCTATCGGTGGAACACTGCCAGCCTTACAGTATTACGTCATTGTTCTTCAGCACTAAACGCGCGCGCGCACGCACATACTCACACACACAAACGCACAGACAAACACGCTCACAAAAACACATATATACATACATACACACACCTACGCACACAGACACATACATACATGCACACATGACATACATACCAGTCTTGAGAAATTAAGCTTCTCAAAACCAGGAAGGAGAAAGTTGATTCGAAGACTACAGATCCAATCCATCACTGGAACTGTAAAAATCTGTAAAACTTTCCAGAAGTTTATCATTTAAATATATATGAGCATCTCTAGATATGCAACTATATGCATGAGAAGACATACATTCATTCATACATACATACATACATGCATACATACATGCATGCATACAAACAAACAAAAGTTCCCTGTTGTTGATGTTGAAATTCCAGTGAAGCAGCCTTGAATCTAGGTTAGAAACCAGCTCGTTCTCTCGGGTTATCTGTTTATTCTATAGGAAAATACATTCTTTGGTGTTCATCTCCAGAGACTATAGAACAATCATTTTACAAGTAGATTAAGGCTTTTAATCAGAACCGTGAGTAAACATTCGCATCAGTATATCTATCTATCTATCTATCTATTTATTTGTATCTGTGTATGTATATGCACACACACACACACACACACACACACACACACACACGCATATATATATACGATAACGTTTAACATTTAACAAATAGGCTCTACCTATCCATTGTCGTCTGCGCCTCCACGGCTCTAACCATTAGCAGACTCCCCTGCAACAATTCCAATGACAAGTATGACCACATAGCTACCCCTACACATAGTCTACCACCCCTATGTCTATATGTGTATCTCTCCTTCTCTACCTTTATTCTCTATATCTCTATCTCTATCTCTAACACGCTTTTTTCTCTCTTTGTACACACAAACACACACACACACACACACACACACACACACACACACACACACGCACACACACGTATATATATGCATACATACTTATATATATATACGTATATATACATATATATATATACTTATATATATGTATGAATGTATATATATGCATGTATGCATTTATGTATGTATGCATTTATGTTTGTATATATATATATATATATATATATATATATATATATATATATATATATATATATATATATATATATGCATCATGCCTATATAGATTTGCATATATATGTATATATATATATACATACATATATATGCGTATATACACATACAGATACATACATACATACATACATACATACATATATACATATATATATATATATATATATATAAACATACATACATACCAACACGAGATTATAGCGAATGGATATTATTGTACGGAAAATGTCAATTGCGTCTCTCTCACATAGAGACAAGTAATTATCAACAACATGTTTGTGTCTGTGTCTGCGATTTGATCCCCAAACTACGTTAACTCTTGCTTTCGCTGTCTCTTTTGATGACGTCTCACAAATGGTCCGTCAGCGGTGGAATGTGTCAGCGAAAGGCCTTCTCCATTTTCAGGTTTTCAATTATTCAGCCTTTGGTTTGTTGTCCTTACTGTTGTTTTTGTCTTTGCTATTGTCGTTGTTGTTGTTGTTGTTGTTGTTGTTGTTGTTGGTGGTGGTGGTGGTGGTGGTGGTGGTGGTGGTGGTGATGAGTACCCGTGATTGGGTAGACCTACGATCAAAAGCATTCCAGCTGTTTCATCAGACTTCTTATTTTTATTATTTTGTAGACTGAGTTCAAATTCCGCCGAGGTCGATATTGCGATGTTCATTTTCATGATCACATTCTACCTTAACGTCCCATAAAACTTTGGCATGGTAGTTTTCTACAACGCCTTCTGGTTTGTAGTCATTGTTTCATTCTTTCCCCCCGAAAATCTATATTCTTTGCAATTCCAAATGTATTTAAGAATTCGCTTGTCCATAAAAAGTGGATTAGACCATATGCCTTACACTAATCGATCCGTGACATTGCCAGATTAGTCTCCCTTTTTTCTTAGACTCTTACCAATTAGCAACTGATCTTTGGTGCCTCTACAGATTCCTTTACCATTCTCCTCTTCTAGAACACTATCTTCCCTTCTTTATCTGACAATGCTGTATTTAATAAAAAGAAATCTACTCTACTTTCTTTTTATCAAGAAGATATATTGAATAACAAAGTTATAAAACATTGCGGTTCAGCGCTTCCCAACCAAACTTTGCCGAAACTCTGGGGTTTCGCGAAAGATCGGTTGGGGATTTGCAAGAATTATGAACATGCATTTTAGTTTTAGCTTTATTTTCGTAATTTTATTATATAGACACGGCATATTTTCTAAGGAATTGTAAGGGAATTTGGTGAAACTAAGTCTTGGATAAAATAAAATTTTTGAAACCTTCTTGTGGTTTCTGGAGAATTAAGCACTGACGAATTTTTCAAAGACTTTTTCAAGATTTGCTTAATCACGAATGATATGTAATTTTATGTAAGAAAAACAAAATGAATAAAACAATATATAAATTATTGTGTAGGGGTCTCTTTGGACATGGAATGGATTCCAAAGAAAAACCTTAGAAAATGCTCTACTAGCTTCTACTAGGATCGACAATATTTGACGTCTTTAAATAGTAAGGAGAAATACGGGGGCAAAAATGACCTCTTAAGAGGAAATTGTACAGGAATTTGATCTTTAACTCTTTGATTTAGACGAAGTTCCCGGAAATTCTTGGATAGTGTCTAACCGGCTTAGCTCTGCCAAACATTTTAAACGCAGCTTTATGATTTACTCCATGTTCTCATGAAATTACGGAAGCATGAAGAGAGAATAGGATTAATAAATATATATATAATCTTTTCTACTATAGGCACTAGGCCTGAAATTTTTATGGAGGGGATGGGATAGGCGATTACATCGACCCCAGTGCTCAACTGGCACTTATTTTATTGACCTAGAAAGGATGAAAGGCTGAGTCGACCTCACCAGAATTAGAACTCAGAACGTAAAGACGGACGGAATACCGCTAAACATTTTCGCCCGGCGTGCTAACGATTCTGTCAGCTCACCGCGTTGGACCAACCCCATCGAAAGACACAACTTCAACATCACTACCACCCCCACCCACACCCCCACTACCACTAACATCATCATCAACAACAACAACAACGACAACAGCATTAAAACGGCTACTTACAACATCATCAACAACAACAACAACAATATTATCCTACTTTACTTTCACACATCATCCGATAGTTTTAAAAATAACATTTACAATATACTCTAACCTTTGACCCAGCCACAAACACACGCTAGTACACACTCACACACACACACACACACACACACACACAAAATGGCCACTGATGAGTAGAGACTCGGGAGAGTTCGGGGATGAGGTAGGAGGTGCAGGAGAGAGAGAGTTGATAGGGGTGAAGGAGTGGGAGGAGGAGAAGTCAAGAAATTGTTTGCGTTTTTTGTTTTTTCTTGTTGTTTAAATTTATTTATTTATTTATTTATTTGGCTATTACATTTTATTGTTTTTATATTTAGTGTTGTTTATTTGATTGTTATCTTCGTCGACACTCAGACGACGACCACCACCACCGACACGGCAACCACCACCACCGACACAGCAACCACCACCACCGACACGGCAACCACCACCATCACCACCACCACCGCCGCCGCCGCCGCCGCCACCACCACCGCCACCACCGCCACCACCACTATTACTACTAATATTACTGCTAATTCTACCACCAAGAACACCACACCGCCAACGCTATACTATCGCGGACTCGTCAGTATATCGCGGGTTTCTGCGGCCGAAAGGTATTCATATATTTTGTTTAAGATTTTAATTATTTCTGTGGTAAAATAAACATTTTTACTCCTAAAAATTAATGAATTAATAAATAAAAATACAGTACAGTACTGCACTGGATAACACATTAATTAAAATATATTGAAATAAAGTACGTAGAGTACCGTAGATGAATAAACAAAGAATCTCACGTACTTTATGCAAAATGAAATTTGGGAGGCGAATGCGGGGGTGTTGATTTGCATTTATAATAAAATAAATAAATGCAAATTATAAAAAATAAATATACAGTACAGTATTGTTTCTACTTCGCGGATTTTAAACTATCGCGGTGGGTTTTGGAACGAAACCCCCGTGATAGTCGAGGGATTACTATATATATACATACTAATCGGACACAGACAGTGAGTCATTAGCCAGCTGGCGGAGACGTCTTCCTGAGGCTAAGAAACAACAGTAACATCGTCCGCTATAGGACAGCCACATTTAGTTGGCAAATATATATTACGATTCCGTATTGTTATTGTTTATCTCTGGCTCAGATATATAATATAGCTTATTTCTCCGTTTTCGAGATCAACGAGAGTTTGTCGCTGGGAAAAAGCATATAGCATTTTGCGAGTGGAATGAGCTTTCTTCACTAACTAGTGTTTATCACACAGTGAAGACGGGTAACTACTCAGAAACCCGGGTCTGTGCGTATCACGTAAGGCTAGAGGTGGGAGCGAAGACCTCCCCTCACAAATACTAATCGGACAAAGACAGTGTGTCGTTAGCCAGCTGGAGGAGATGTACCATCGCCCTCTATGGGATCGCCACATTTAGTTGGCAAATATATTTTTCGTTATATATATATGTGTGTGTGTATACACACACACACACACATATACATACATGCATACACCCACACGTATACAATCAGGCGGAATAATCAAGGCTGGAATAACTTTAATCATAGATCTGCTGCAACAGGTCTTGACCTGTGCTAAACAACATCAACAACAATCTATTACATTGTGTCACTCTTGAACTTTCTCTGTCAGACAATTATGACTGCCTACCTCCCAGCCCCTCCCTCACACTTCCTCCCCCTCCCTCACACTTCCTCCCCCTCCCTCACACTTCCTCCCCCTCCTCGCCTCCGTAAACCCCACTCTGTCCCTCTTTCTGACTCTTGTGTCTATTATATAGGTCCCTGCTATCCTCTGAGTAATCAGAGACTGAGTAGCATATTTCTCTGTTCAAAGGATGTCACAGGGACATCAAAAGTAGTTACACACCGACAAACACGTGCCAGTAAGTGCGCGTGTCATTTCGAAGGCAAGGAGAGATGTATGTGCGCCAGCTGGAGGTGAGAGCGATCGTGGAGTGGGGTGAGGTGCGTATATATATGTATGTATATATGTATATGTATATATATATATATATATATATATATATATATATATATACATTCATATATGTACATATATATACATATATATACACACACATATATACATACATTCATACATATACACACACACACACATATTTATTTATTTATTTATTACGATGTACTTGCATAGCAAGTGACCTGATCTGAGATCGTGTGCGGGAACGAAAGCAATTGCAGCGTGGAGGGTGTTTATAAGCCATTTTAAAACACAAAAACCTTTAGATTCACTTCAACGTTTAAATTTAATTTGCCAAAATATTTTCATCGCTTTGAGACGGCGACCTGTTCACTGATGCAGCACAGAATTTTGTCAGTTTTTAAATGTTTTTAAATGGCTTATAAACACCTACCAAGCTGCAATAATATATATATATATATATATATATATATATATCAATATAAGCAACAAGGATATCCAAAGTTAATGTAGTACGATCGTTTCATGCGACTCCATTCATTTGAAACGATCGTATTGCATTAACTTTGGATATCCTTGTTTCTTATTTTGATTTTAATCACATTAATTTTGAAATTATATGGATAATACCATACTTAATTCTGGTGCCTAAACTTAAGTACCATATTCACCTTGAGTTTTGTTGAAACACATATGGCCTTCAGTTGAGTACTTTATCCATTCAGAGCTTAACAGCTGTTTCCAGCATTTCAACATATTCAGCAGCATTCTAAGATCCTTTGGAAATTTGTGAGGTGGCATGATATGACCTTCGTTACTCAAGACTTCTAAGAACGTCACACTTGTCGGAAATTTAGAATCCATCATTCTGGGGAGATTTCTCTTGGAGATTTCTGTTAGACTTTTGGTCGAGGTTTTTCTCATCGGAGAAGAACCAATGCATCTTTCGTTTGTGAGGGTTCTACATCCATATCTGTGTGTGTGTGTGTGTGTGTGTGTGTGTGTGTGTGTGTGTGTGTGTATGTGTGTGTGTGTGTGTGTGTGTGTGTGTGTAGTGCGTGTGTATACTGACCTGTCCGTAGTCTTGCAAGTGAGTCAAATAGGCTTCGCTGAAGAGGCTTCTTACAACCGAAACATGTACGATGAGTTGACCGGATATATTTCAAAGAAAACATGCAAACGCAACATCTGTCGGTTTCGCTTTACGGAATTTTCGGTTGCCTGATGATATCGTTAGTATCATGTCCCATGGTTGTAGCTTTTAGATGGGAAACATCCACTAGAGGGAGTTTAACTTCCGGTGGGTTTATTGACTATTTCCTTAATTATTCAAATTTAAATGCTAGTCAATATACTTACCTTTATACACACACACACATACAAACACACGCACACTCACACTCACACACGCACATACAGACAAACACACATACAAGCACACACTCACACTCGCGCGCGCGCACACTCACACACATACATACACACATTCACACATTCATACATAGAAAACTACAAACACACGCGCATACACACATATACAGAGAGAGAGAGAGAGAAAGAGAGAGAGGGAGTGAGAAAGAAAGAGACAGAGAGAGGAAGAGAGAAAGAGAGAGAGGGGGGTGTGAAAGCGATAAATATTTACTCACTTAAACACAAACATTTAACATTTATATGTGTATGTATATATGTGTGTGTGCATATATATATATATATAGGTCTGTTTGTATGTGCGCGTTTGTGCATGTGCGTGATTACGTGTGTATACGTGTCAACTTTGTCCTTAGTACCACCACCACCACCACCACCACCACCACAACTAATCGTTTGAGTAATTACTTCTAATTAACAACTTGACTTCCCGTTTCGGATATCCTGCCTTAAATAGTTCATAGCCTTTACTACAACCGCAACCTCTACCGCAAACACGAACCTCCCTGCACCCCCACGACGACGACGACGACGACGACCATGACGACCATGACGATCACCACCACCACTACTTATAATAATAATAATAATAATAATAATAATAATAATAATAATAATAATAATAATAATAGTCGCCATGACAATGTGGTAAGAATCACCCATTGGGAGTTCTGTGGAAATCACGGCTTACAAAGAGTAAAGACGTGGTATGAGAAAATTCCAGAAGGAGTACCCGAAAATGGGAATTGCAAAATCCTGTGGGATGCAATGATCCAGTGCGATCACCTGACCAGGCATCGAAAACCGGACATTGTTGTGGGGGAATAAAAAAGAAAGAACTTGCATGATAATCTACGTAGCATGTCCCGGTGACAACAGGGTCAATGTGAAAGAAGAAAAAATAAGCAACTATGACGATTTAAAGTGGGAAACACGAAGGTTGTGGTTAATGAAGAGAGTAGACGTGATACCAAGAGTAATTGGTGCATTTGGAAGTATCAGCACTCAACTACCAATATGGCTGAAAAAGATCGGTGCGAAAGTGAAAGTAGAACACCTTACACAAATCAGTGTTATTTGGAACTGTAAGAATTCTTCGCAGGGTTCTTCGAGCATGATTAGTGTCACCTTGGTCTGCTGGCTGTGGACAGCTGACACTTTCCACCATACCCAGCAAAATAAGCTGTGAGCTTTCATATAATAACAATAATAACAATAATAATAATAATGATGATTTCTTTATTAACCACAATTGTTACGACCATCATCGTCAACAACTCCCCTCCTCGCCATCACGACCACCACGTCATAAATATATTGCCATGCCACTACTTCTATTGACATCAGCAACACCACTACCACGGCTACCACAACCACCACCACCACCACCACCACCAACATTAACTTTGCTACCATTATTGCAACCTACTACTGCCACCATTACTTACCACACCTCCCACCACCACCGCCACCACTACCACCGCTACGATCATCATCATCATCATCATCATCATCATCATTGCCACGATCACCACCGCTACCATCACCGTTGCCATAACCACTACTACCACTACAGTTACCTAAACGACAACTTGCAAGCACCCCCCCCCCCCCCCCACCATTCCACCACAACCCAACACCACCATTACCGTTCGTAGCACCACCACCACCACCACCACCACCACCACCACCACCAACCGATGTATAATTCAAACATAAATATGTCCATGGAATGCTAACCTCATTCATAAATTCTTTCACACATTTATCTCTTCTTCGACGTCGTCGTCGTTGTTGTTGTTGTTGATTCCGTTGTTGTTGTTCTTGTTACTGGATTTGTTGTTGTTGTTGTTGTTGCTGCTGTTGTTGTTGTTGTTGTTGTTGCTGTTGTTGTTGTTGTTGTTCTTGTTGTTGTTTTAGCCGCCGTTGATATTGTTGCTATTACTGTCGTTTTTGTTGCCGTTGTTGTTGTTGTTGTTGTTGCTGTTGTTGTTGTTGTTGTTCTTGTTGTTGTTTTAGCCGCCGTTGATATTGTTGCTATTACTGTCGTTTTTGTTGTCGTCGTTGTTGTTGTTGTTGTTGTTGCCGTCATCGTCGTCATCATGGTTTACGAAGGATTCAACGCTGTCCTAGTTGTTGTTATTGATGATGATGATGATGATGACGACGATGGTGATTGTGATGATGATGATGATGGTGATGATGATGATGGTGGTGATGAAGATGATGATGATGATTGTGATGATAATGATGGTGATCATGCTCATGGTAGTGGTGGTGGTGGTGGTGGTGGTGGTGGTGACGTAGTTGTAGCTGCCGTTGTTGGTGTTGTTCTCGCGTTGTTGATAATAACGTTAAAATTTCTGCGCGTTAAGCCCTCTCCTCTCCCTTCTCCTTAATCACCCCCTCATCTTTGTTCACACTCACCCCCACCCCCACCCCCAACCGATATCCCTGCGATTAGAAGACCTGTTTCGGTAAAAACAGAGACAGAGGTCAAAGTTTAGAGCCATGTTCACCATTTAAAAAGCCTTCTCTGACATTAATGGATGTGACATACACGTGTGACCATACACACACACACACACACACACACACACACAAATAAATGTATATACCTATACATATAAACACACAGATATACTCACATGCCAACACGTATTCAGATCTATCGAGTATTAACAATGCTAACATACATTCATATATGCAAATACATACATAATACAAACATAAATACATACATACATACATACACACACACATATATATATATATATATATATATATATATATATATATATATATATATATATATATATAAGTAAATAAATTGAGAGTTAAACGCAGATGTTTGTTACTCAAATTGTTTTACTTTCGACACCACAAGTTTCGAAGACAACATTGGTTTTATTCCAAAGGAATAAACGATCAACTAAGAGCCTTAATCGAAGCCAATCCATGCACAGCTGTTCGAGAGCTTGCTTCTGAATTAGACGTAACGTATACGACAATTTCCAACCACTTGAAAGAGATTGGAAAAACAAAAATACTTGAGAAATGGGTGCCTCACAAATTGAACGACAACCAAAAAAAAAAAAAAAAACGGAAGAAAAAAGCCATTTTGAAGTGTCGTCTTCCCTTCTTTTACGCAACAAGAACTACCCGTCTCTCGACCGAATTTTGTGACTTGCAATGAAAAGTGGATTCTTTACGACAACCGGCGACGCTCAGCTCAGTGGTTGGACGCCGACGAAGCTCTACGGCACTTCCCGATGCCAGAGTTGCACCAAAAGAAGGTCATGGTGACTGTTTGGTGGTTTGCGGCCGGTTTCATCCATCACAGCTTTTTGGATCCAGGCGAAACCATTACGGTGGAGAAGTACTGTCAACAAATGGCTGAAATGCATAAGAAACTCCGACAACAACAGCCGGCATTGGTCAATAGAAAAGGACCAATTCTTCTCCACGACAACACTCGGCCGCACGTCGCACAACTGACCCTGCAGAAGTTGAATGAATTGGGCTACGAAACTCTGCTTCATCCGCCATACTCACAAGACCTCTCACCTACCGAATACCACTTTTTCAAGCATCTCGATAACTTCCTGCGTGAGAAATACTTCAAAAACCAAGACGATGCCAAACACGCCTTCAACGACTTCATCGTCACCAGAACGTAGGATTTTTACGCGACTGGCATAAATAAACTTGTTTCGCGTTGGCAAAAGTGTGTTAATTCTGATGGTGTTTATTTCGATTAATAAAGTTTTGTTTGAGCCGAGCTGTGTGCATCTGAATTTAAAGGTTAAAAACCGCAAGAATTTTCTTGACAACCTAATACTATGTAATGGCACCACGTTCTATTGTTTGTGTATCCATCAATACCAAAGTTTGACACAAGTGTGTGTGTATGTGTACACACACATACATATGTATATCATAATATACATTGACACTCGCAGACGTACACACACGCTCGCACAGATATAGAGACACGCATACATGCGCAAGAATATAAAAAAGTTTGTCTGTCTAGAAGTATTACGAGTTTATATCATAAATGAAATTAAATTAAATTATAGGAAAAACTAATGTGGCTTATTCTATTCTTTTTAATTAAAAATAGAAATTTCCAATAAGATCTCTTTCACTTACAGAGATTACACAACCAATAGATATCCGGCTGAATGTTTGTGTGTACACATACATACATACATACACACATACATACATACATACATACATACAAACATACATGCATATATATACACACGCACATGTATGTATGCATGTATGTATGTATGCATGCATGTATATGTGTGCATGTATGTATGTATATGTGTATATATATATATTTATATATATATATATATATATATATATATATATATATATATATATATATATATATATATATATATATATATATATATATATGTATATATATATATATATATATATATATATATATATTCATTTAAAATAGTTATATTTGTGACTAAATGTGTGTTTTGTAAAGCTGGCGATGGTTGTTGTGGTGGTGGTGATGGTGGTGGTGGTGGTGGTGGTGGTGGTGGTGGTGGTGATGTCCATGAACTCGGAAACACTACGCCATATGCCCACAGACATATGGCGTAATGGTTCAGTGCGCGGGCTACTAACCCCAAGATTCCAGGCAGTGACTTGAATAATAATAATAATAATAATAATAATAATAATAATAATAATAATAATAATAATAATAATAATAATAATAACATCGAAAAATACCTTAGGAATGAGAAACCAGGTTCGAAATTTTCCCCAAGACACCTGATGAAGGCTGGAGGGTATATCAGCCGAAATGTTGTGTTAACAACAAACAAGATAAGGACAAATATCCGTCAAATGTAAATAATGTAAATAATGTTTAAGCCTTTTTTTTTTTACCAGAATTTCTGTTGAAGTATACGGTTATTATTTCAATTAATTTTGAAAATTATTTAAAGCTTTAGCAAAATAACTTTGATATAATTTAACTGGTTTTCAGAGCAAAATTTAACACGAACGAAATTTTTATAGAAATTTTTGTTTCTCTAATTTTAATTTTTCATCACTTTCATCCTTTACTTATTATATTTCTGTTAAAATACGCAGAATTTGTTCCAATTAATTTTGAAAATAATGAAGTATTTAATCAAAATACTGTAATTAGTAGTTAGAACATTAATTACCATGAAATTTGATGGATGGTTTAATTTTAGACCACTTTAAATCTATGAATTTGTCTAATAGGCCCAGGGCTGGTTTCAGGTGTATTTGTATTAAAAGGTTTAATGCAGTTCTCCGGTTTCGATATTAATATTTACTTATGTCAGTGTGTTTAGTGTCATTTTTTAATGACTTTCTAGCGATCGCAGCCCTTCATTTGATATCTGCTTCATATTTCTCGTCCCCTGATTCCATAAAACCCATAAATATTATCTTTGGTGTCTGTCCAATTCGCTGCCTCTCAATAATAATAAGTGTCTGCGGATGGCATGGATTGACAACCAGATGTCTTTTGACAGTGTTTCCCATCCCTTCATCCTAGAAATATTAGCCAAGTGTAATATAGCGCCAATAATAAACGCGTACATCAAACATTTCGCGAGCAAACGATTAATAATTCTGCAGATATAAACGAAGTAGGAAATTATGAAAACGAATATAATCTTTATTAGAAACGGAATATTCCAAGGAACCTCTTTCTCTATTTGTTGTTGTTGTTGTTGCTGTTCTTTTCTTCTCTGTCTAGCATTAACACCTTAAATAACGTGCCTGATTCAGGTATAAATGGTCTCAGAGGACAATCAACTATCTTTTGTATATGGGTGACCTCATATTCTGTGCTGCGGATGATAAACCAATCAAAACACGGTTACAGACGGTAGACGGATGAAATAATGGAATTGATATTGACAAAGTCGAATAGAAGGAATAATAAATAGAATAATACTAATATAATGAGTTATAAAGATACATAAATAATAGAGTTACAGCAAACGCGGAATCATTATATACTTCCAAAAGCTGGCAGAGAAACATTATATATAACTGAAATTCAGGGAAACAGGAATCATCTGTAATTAGAAAATAACTACAAAATACCTACAGTAGGACTATAAAAATGATCACAGATACAAGTACTCAAATGAAAGGATTACAGCAAACAGATTTATGAATATTCCCAAAAGCTGATAGAAGAAGTTTATATTTAACACAGGAACAGAGACATAAGAAATACGTGTAATTAGAAAATTACTATTAAATACCATCAATAGGATTAAAAAAGATATAAATATATATGCAAACGAACATATACGTATAGAGGCAATTCTGCGAATAAACAAGTTAAATATAACATCTTGGGATTAATAGACAATGTATGTGTGTATGTTGTTTGTGTATCTGTGTGTGTGTGTGGGTGTGTGCGTGTGTGTGTGTGTGTGTGTGTGTGTGTATGTGTGTGTGTGTGTGCGCGCGCGCGCGCGTGTGTATACGTGTGTGTGTGTGTGCGTGTGTGTGCGTGTGTGGGTGTGTGTATGTGTGTGTGTGTGCGTGTGTGTGCGTGTGTGTGTGTGTATGTGTGTGTGTGTGTGTGTGTGTGTGTGTATGTGTGTGTGTGTGTGTGTGCAGCTGTTTTGAGGGGAAGGGCCTTGTCCGTACTATCGACTCCAGTATTCGAGGATCAACGGCAAATTTGACGCGAGTGAGATTTTTGGGCGCAGAAAAAATTACTATTCTTTTAGCTCGCTGCCTGAATGATAATTGCTTCTAATTTGAGGACAGAGCCTGTAATTTTGAGGGGAGGGGTATAGTCGATGCCGATAAAATACAGTATCGGTCTAGTACTGGTACTAGACCGATACTGTATTTTATCGGCACAGAAAGGATGAAAAGTATTGTCAGCATCGCCAGCATTTGAACCCAGAATGTAAAGACCCGGAAGTAATACCACTAAGCATTCTATCAGGACGTTTAATTATCATCATCATCATCATCATCATTATTATTATTATTATTATTATTATTATTATTATTATTATCATTATTATTATAACGCTCATGATCCTGCTAGTCCACCGTCTTAATGATAATAATCTTTCCGCCATCAATACTAGGTCCGAAATTTTGTTAGGAGGGGTTTGTTGATTTGGTCAAGCCCACTGATTAACTGGTACGTTATTTTACCGACCCTAGTGCGTAACTGGTACTTATTTAAGCGACCAAGGAAGGATAAAAAGCAAAGCTGACCTCGGCGGAATAAGCACGTTAATAATAATAATAATAATAATAATAATAATAATAATTCTTTCTACTAATGGTACAAGGCCTGAAATTTGTGGGGAGGGGACTAGTCGATTAAAGCAACCTCAGTGTCTCACTGGTACTTAATTTATTGATTACGAAAGGATGAAAGGCAAAGTCGACCTTGACAACCGATGCTGGTGTGCTTACGTACCCGTAACTTTGCGGCTCAGCAATAATGGCCGATAAAATAAGTACTAGGCTTACAAAGAATAAGTCCTGGGGTCGATTAGTTTGACTAAAAAGGCGGTGCCCCAGCATGGCCACAGTGAAATGACTTAAACAAGTAAAAGAGTAAAAGAGTAAAGATTATACCAATATGGCTTACAGCTAATAATTAAACAGTACGTAAAAATCTACAAAAATTTCCAAGGGAGATTACTCTATAAAAATATTTCAGGGGTTATCTCCCGTGAATATTTTCGCATTTCTGAATTTATGAATATCGTGTGAGTGAATATATTACATTATTAAAAAATTAGTTAATTGGTTAATCAACTAATGTTTGTAAGTCAGTTAGTTGATTAATTACTTAGTTAGTTAGTTGACAGCTGATTATATAAAAGAATATCCTGCATTAACCGAGAGAAAATATCCATTATTCAGGGATTCATAAATAGATACGGATTCTCCGATTCCATAACAATAAAAAAGGAACGGAATTGCTTAGAGTTTATGTTATGCCATTAACACCTGAATGCCACCTTAAGCAAGTCTTTTTTTTTGCTACCTAATTATATATATGCGGCGTGCGAAGGCTCATATGTCGATGTATGTATATATCAACACACACATACACACACACACACACACACAAACACACACACACACACAAACATAAGCACGCACATGCATATAGATGTAGATCGATGCATGGAAAGATATTATCAACATCAACGAGTCTATACATGTGTTGTTAAGCGTTTATAGCTGCAGTATTTCAGCAAATGTGGTGTCTTTTTAAAGGTGTATAGTATCAGACCCCACCTTCCCCGCAAAAAAGCAGTATATTTCAAAACAGGCGAAACGAAATCGCCCCAGAAATGAACGAAAGCAACGGATACGAATATTTTGCAGTTTTTTACGCTCATCCGTGTCGCGTAGTCGCCCACTTTTGAAATTAATAACAAATTGCCCCCTAGAAGTATAAACAAATAGTCTAAAATCTATTACTGATGTGAAAATGTGCCGCATAAGTAGAATAAAATTCAAAATTTGCGATAGAAGCTGCTCAAATTATATTGATTCCACAAAATAACTGTGGAACATTATTTTCCCACACTGATAGCCACTAAAGGGAGTGTGGACCTCGGTGGAATTTGCACTTCGACGTAAAACCGGAAGTGATGCCACTAAGTATTTTGGCCGACGTGTTAGTTAATGGTTTTGTCAGTTCGCCTCTTATGTAACTTCACACCCGAAAATATATGTGTGTGTAAATACATATATAAATGTGTGTACATATATATATATATATGTGTGTGTGTGTGTGTGTGTGTGTGTGTGTGTGTGTGTGTGTGTGTGTGTAATTATGTATGTATGTATGTACATACAAACAAACACACACGCACAGACACACACAGAGTTAGATAGATAGATAGATAGACACATAAACTCACATAGAAATATGTGTACGTTTGTATATACATTCTTACACTGGACCGACAAATTATTTCGTCATGGATTCCATCTAAAACGTTCAGATATGCCATCCGATGTTTCTCCCCTATACATTTTCAATTCAGTGAAATATTCTGCGTTGACAGCAAAAGGCAGTACCAGTCATATCAACGGGATCAGTATAGATAACTGTATTAATGAAGGCTTGAAGCTAAGGATCCAGCTGGGCCGCTAAACAGTGACAGAGTTTAGTAAAAACGATTCAATGCGGAATAGTAGTTTAATGTATTAGAAATATCAGGGGCACACATTAAAAACTTTTTGGATTATTCAATAATGAAGTTCGATGGGACGGTCACAGTAGGAACGCTTTTGATCACAGCTGAATTCTTTCAATTATGTTCGACTAGGAATTAGACCAACAAAAATTAAAAAAGTCGAAATTTGAAAGATTAAAAATATTTCTAAGGGAGTGAACTCTTGTACAACAGTTACCTCTCTTGAAGTCATATATTTTAAACGTGAAACAGAAATTTGTAATCTAACTTTTATTTTACACACACACACACACACACAGACACACACACACAAACACACACACACGCACACACACACACACACACACACACACACACACACGGCGGGCTGGCAGAAAAGAAACTTTAGCACGCCGAGCGAAATGCTTAGCGGTATTTCGTCTGCCGTTACATTCTGAGTTCAAATTCCGCCGAGGTCGACTTTTAGCCACTGGTGGGCAATAAAGAAATTGGTATTTCGTCTGTCCTCAGTTGAAATTACGCCAAGATCGACTTTGCCTTTCATCCTTTCGGGGTCGATAAATTAAGTACCAGTTACATACTGGGGTCGATCTAATCGACTACCCGCCTCCCCCCAAATTTCGAGCCTTGTGCCTAGAGTTCAAAAGAATATATATTTTATTAGTAGCAGAAATTTTAATCGTGGTTGTGGTGCGGCACCAAACAGCCTTTTGTCCTTTACATTCTTGGACTCCAGTACATTAAAAAAAAAAAAAATTTAAGCCTGGTTCTTATTTTATCGCTCGTTTTTGTGTCCGCGTTTGTCCTGCACACCCGCTCGAGAACTGGTGTTGGTGTGTTTACGTCCCCGTAGTCTAGCGGTTCGAAAAAAAAAAAAAAAAAGAAGCCGTCAGAATAAATAGCAGGCTTAAAAATAAGTCTTGGGCTCTATTTATCGACTAAAGTACCCGAGGTCGTAAGGAAGTGTGATTGAAACCAGAACCGTGGGGTTAGCAAGCAAACTTTCTTATGCAGAAATTTCAAGCGGAATTTGTTGTTTTTGTTTCGCTACATAAATTCTTCACTCCGTAAGTATCGTGTTTGCACCGAACCTTATTTGCAAAAAAAGAACAAAAACAAAAAAATTATAATAATAAATAAAAATAAAATAAAAAAGAATAAAAATATAACTAAATACTTCTCATTTATTCCGCTGCCATCAAACACCCTTGACTTAACTCGTGCAATTTACATTTATTCCTTAGCTGGAAAGAACTTTTAAGGGTCGTTGTTCCAAAAAGCATTGTAGAAATTTAAGAGGCGCCTTTTTTTGTCTCAAAATGGCGGTGCTGCAAATAAAATAATAATAATGATAAAAAAACAAAAAAAAATAACAAAACAAAGAAAAACCCAAAACAAATATGTGAGATTTTATTGTCCCCACCCCCACTTCTATTTTTTTTTTTATCTGGTTTTTTTTTTTCCTTTTCGCATCTGCATTTTATAATTAGTAAAAACAGGGTGGAGAAATGGAGAATCGACAACGAAAAAGAAAAGAAGGACATTTTTCGTACAATATAAAAGAATTATACATACATACATACATACATACATACATACATACATACATACATACATATATACATATATATATATATATATATATATATATATATATATATATATATATATATATATATATATATACATATGTATATATATATATGTAAAACTCAGACGTTTTGGTCACACCTCGAATGTATGTGTGTGTGTGCATATTTACGATATATAAAAAACAATTATAGGATGAAACAATAGTATTTATAGCTAAATGTACCATGCTTTAAATGTTTCTCATCTCGCAACTCTTTTAAGAAGCGATTATCCATGCATACGTTCCCACTCCACACACACTCATATACACACGCTCACACATACATACACATACACACACATACACACATACACATATATATATATACACCCAGAGAAACATACACACACACGCAAACACACACATACACACATATGCACACATACACATACACACATATAGACCCGCACACACCCTCACACACACGCACGGATAGACACGCACACACACACACACACACACACACACACACACACACACAGCCTTATTCATATCATAATAAATATATAATATACTCTGTCGAAAGGCAAGATGGCAAAAGCTTTTTACGGGCATGATGCGTTGAAAAAGACAATGTATCTTGAAGAGAGACAAAACTCTGTCCCAGTCGCAGCTTGCGTGAACGCCAGATGCATTTCCGCCTTGTTGGTTTGTCAATAACATGTATTTGCATGCAGTCTGCGCTGAATAAATAACCCGGGGTATGCAAACACAACAGCATCGGTTGTCAAGCGATGTTGGGGGTACCCAAACAGACACACAAACGCACGCAAGCACACACACACACACACACATACATATATACGACGAGCTTCTTTCAGTTTCCGTCTACCAAATCCACTCACAAGGCTTTTTGGTCGGCAAGAGGCTATAGTAGAAGACACTGATTCGGAGTTTTCTTTCCTCAGTCGAGTTCCAGATTATCTTTGCAATTTCGGCTGGTTATACTCGAGATTGCTCCAATCTGGCCAGCGCAAGGAAAAACTAAGCTAAGAGCATTAGATTCCTTGAAAGAAAGCAGCGAATATATACGAAAACAAGGACGGAAAAATACGGAGAATGTTACACAAATACAAATAACAGGACATAACAACAGTTGTCTTTCGACTAAGGACGAATTAAATTAAGCTGGCGCGTGTGGAAGTAAATCCTTACGGCAGGGATATATAAAGCTGCAATAAAATTACGATAAGATACAGTTCGTAAGTCAGGAAAATGATACCTTTGAATATTGACCCTGATGGGACTTGGACCCACTATCTTCGGCTCTGGAGGTCGACGCCTCCTCCGTCTGATCCACTTATTACAACGGTCCTTCAGTTTTTCTAAGCCCTGTAAAAGAACTCGGAAGGTTGGACCTCCAACCAGGCCTTTCGCGATACCTTTCAAGCCAGGAACTCTTCAGCACCCTCTCGTATGTATGTATGTATGTATGTATGTATAAATGAATAAATAAATATATGTATGTCTATCTATCTATCTATCTATCTATCTATCTATCTATCTATATATATATATATATATAAGCACACAGACACACACACACACACACACACAGACACACATATATATACACACAAACGTACACACACATACACTCGATTCACAGAAGAAAATTTTTACAGACAGCTGCAAGTATAGCTGGAGACAGTTCTCAAAGATACACAAACACACACACACAAAACGTATATACGTCTGTGTTTTTTTAATGCGCCTATGTGTGAGTATGTAAATACGTGTTTATGTGAACGTGTGTGTCTGTGTATGTTCGTTGCAATTTCCAAACAAGTTACATAGACAATAACAATTATCATATTTGTCATGTTTTGAAGCCATGTTTGGCCAAATATCGTTAGTTGTTATGGTTAATTGTTTACCTTGTTAGCTCTCGTATAAAGGAAACAATTAAAATTTCTATAGAGTGAAAATGTGCACACACACACACACACACACGCGCGCGCACATGTGCATAGATATGTATATATGTATGCATGTATGTATGTATGTACGTATGTGCGTATGTAAGTATGTATATGCGTGGAACTTTATTTAAATGCCTGAACATATATTTATATATTTACATAGATTTATATATACACAAGTATACATGTGTATACACACACACACACACACACACACACACACACACACACACACACACATACATATATATATATATATATATATATATATATATATAATGTATGTATATATATTCATACATACATATATTCATACATACATACGTACACACCATATATTTTATGGTTAATTTGAAACTTAAGAATTTCCCAAACATTTTAATTGGAAGTTGTCAATCTTTAAAGAATTTCAAAGTGTTATTCAATCTTTTGTAAAAAGACAGTTCTATGCTACAGGCATGGCTGCATACTTAAGAAGTTTCGTTGGTTGTAACGCCGTTTCGGGTTCAATCTCGCTGCCCGGTAACTTGGGGGAAGTGTCCGCCACTATGGCTCCTTTGTGTGTGTGTATATAAATATATATCAATATATATGTTTGTGTGCGTGTGTGTGTGCCTGTGGTTGTTCTCCACCATCGGTTGGCAACCAGTGTTGGTGCGTTTACGTCCCCGTGACTTTGCAGTTCGGCAATTGAAACCGATAGGATAAGTATCAAGCTTTTAAAAACATAAGTACCGGGGTCGATTCATTCGAGTAAACATTTTTGAAGGCGGTGCTCCAGCATGGTCGCAGCGCAATGACAGAAATAAGTGAAAGACAAAATATATTACATTTTATTTTTCCTGTTATTTGCCGAACTGCAAAGTCACGGGGACGTAAACGCACCAACACTGGTTGCCAACTGATGGTGGGGAACAACCCTAGACACACACACACGCACACAAACATATATATTGATATATATTTATATACACACACACAAAGGAGCCGTAGTGGAGGACACTTCCCCCAAGTTACCGGGCAGCGAGATTGAACCCGAAACGGCGTTACAGCCAACGAAACACAATGTTTCCCTTTCGTTAATATTCTTCTATTGAATTCGAGAATAATGGAACCGTTACGTAAATTCTTCAAATCTGATGTTTTGCGTTGGGTTTTTTTTTTTAATATTTCTTTAGAAATTTGTTGAAATTTTGATTGATTTTTGTTTTGTTTTGTTGTGTTGTGTTCTTTGGAAAGTGTTTAGGACAAGGAGAGGGCATTTGTCATTTATGGTTCCTTATTTCTTTGTTTATTTATCTAATTTTTGTTTTGTTTTTCTTTTCAAACATTCGACTCTAGAAAATGTGAAAAAGAGCATTAATTTCAATAACAACAACATCATGAAAGACAATTGGAACAGGTGGGAATTTACCTTACTTGGTTGCAAAAGAATGGAAATCTAAGCAATGCATGTTGCGTATATATAATGTGTGTATATGTATATATTTATGTATGTGTGCGTGTGCATATGTGTATTGACTTTCTGTGTCCTTCATGTATGTATATATATATATATATATATATATATATATATATATATATATATATATATATATATATAAACATATATATACATATATATGTGTGTGTATATATATATGTATACATATATATTTATATATATATATATATATATATATATATATATATATATATATACATATATATAGGTATATACATATATATATATACATATATATATGTATATACATATATATATACATATAAATATATGTATGTATAAATAATAGATATATGTATATATAATGGATATGCATATATATATGTATATATATATATATATATATATATATATATATATATATATATATATATATATATATATATATATATATATATACATACACACACACACTCATATAGATATATATATATATACATACACACACACACTCATATATATATATATATATATATATATATATATATACTCACATGCGCATATATAATTAACGTTATAATATGTTCATTTGTAAATGTCACAAAAGTCGGCGTTGATGGATAACATTCCGCGCTAAAGCTTCAAATGCTCCAAAGAAACACCGTAAAGCTGTATTACTTTCATAATTCGCCATTTGTTATTTATCTCCGCATAATTTAAAAACCTGTTGAAGTCCATGTCGAAAACAGCCATATTTGATTGTTACGTGGATGCTGTACATGCAGATCTATAGTTAGCGTTGATGTGCTGCCATATATAACACCTACCTTGTATGTTTGTATGTCTAGCAGACATTTCAGACGTATTTGTCTGAAATGATCCATATTTGGAAATAGCAAAAAAATAAAAATAAAAATAAATAAATAAATAAAGGTTATGAAATACTGTGTTGAGTCAAATGGCTTGCGATATTTTGGTAACTGAAGGCTGCGAGCTGGCAGAGATGTTAGCACGCCGGGCGAAATGCTTAGCGGTATTTCGTGTCTTTACGTTCTGAGTTCAAATTCCGCCGAGGTCGACTTGAAGCATAATGAGATGAAGTGTTCTTCACAGGAACACAACTCATCGCCCAGTCTTTATCTCCTTCCTTTCTTTCTCTCTTTCTTTCTTCTACCCCCTTCCTTCCTCTCTCCCGTCTTTCACTATTGCTTCCCTGTTTCCCTATTTACAATTCTATCTCTATGTCTCAAGCTTCTCTCTTCATCTCACTTCTTTATCATTTGCATTGTTATCTTAGTTGCTCTCTCTCTCTCTCTCTCTCCGTCTCTCTCCCTCCCTTCTAACCTCTCTTTCCAATCTCTCTCTCTCTTTCTCTCTATCTCTCTTTTATCTGATCCCATACAACCTCTCCCCTCTCCTTATTTCATACAACATCTCGCATAATCTCTGACAGTCATGTAACCTTCGTGGTAACACAAACGCTCCACCGATTTTATGATATATGAATCGTCGTCACTATTTTTTTAAAACTTTTTTATTTTGTGCCTTATGTTCCTTCTTTTTAAAGTTTCTGCAATCTTTCAGATCTGTAGACAGATGGATAGATAGAAATAAGAAGTATAGAGAGAGAGAGAGAGAGAGAGAGAGAGAGAGAGAGAGAGAGAGAGAAACCGAGGTAGATATATCTGTCTCGTGAGATAAAATGTGTATGTATATATATGTATATATATATAATATATATATATATATATATATATATATATATATATATATATATATATATATATATATATATATATATATATATATATATATATATATATATACATACATATATATAAGCAGAAGTATACACCCGCACAATAAAGAAATTTTTTCATTCGTAAAAGGAAAGAAAAAAGTGATGTCTTCAACCTAAACAGTCTCACTAAACAATATCATTTGAAATCAAAATAGCTGAAATCTAAGACTTCGTTTTTTTTTTTTATATATCGACGACGTTGCTCCAGTAAGGCCACAACCTTTTGAGCTGGATCACATAAAAGCAATAAAGGAAATACTTATATATTTGTTGGCGTTATTCTCATTATTCAGGTATCTCAATAAAGATAAAAGAAGAAAAAAAGAAAAAAAGAATGTACAAAACGTTATTCGTATGTTCACATTATCACAATACATTTGTATCTAACAGAATAAATCATTGCTCAGACTTTCAAGATCCTATCTTGACCACAGTGACAAAGATTAAAGATTAAACGATTGCAGGGTTTTGTTATGCTTGAGGTGCACCAAACAATATGTCACCTTTAGAAATATATTACGTATATCAGGGAAATTTTAGCAGAGGAGAAATTTTGGGGGGATTTGTGCAGTTTCGCGCCTCTCCTTGAAAAATGCTGTTTTTTTAAATTTTTTGGGGGGATTCCTACGTTTAAGATGTCAGAGATTACGAATATGCAAAAAAAAAAAAAAGAAAAAGAAAAAGAAAATGTACCCCTACCCCAATTTTGAACTTTTTCGAAATTTTTTTCCCCTTATGGTTTAGATGACGGAGATTCAGAATATGCAAGAAGCCATGATTTCAAAATTTTAAATTCAATAAGCATATATAGATATGTGTATAAAGAGATACATAGATATGAATGTCTTGCTAGGGCTAAAAACAACAATAACACCGTCTTCTATAGGACCTCCATGTTTAGTTGATAAATATATTTTAAGAATAAATGGACAGGGATAAATAGACAGATTTTGCATGAGTAGCAGGAGTGTTACCTGCAGCATATGGTACCTTGCAATCCGTTCTCTTCAACTATCTTATACTTTTTTGGAAACCGATGTGATGTGTTATCATATTTGATATAGTGGAAGTTTCTAAAACAATTCTCTTCTGAGAAGCCTTCGATGCCTAACGAACATATCTTAGGCGAAACTCCAATTTGCGGCGTACAATATAAATAACTAAATATTTTGACTTAGTTTTTCTGTTGTCTTTCAAGCACGAACGTGTGCATGTATGTGTGTGTATTTGTGTGCGTGTGTGTGAGTGTGTGTGAATATATATTTTTTGTGTAGTTTCAGCTCAATGCTGCGGCCATGCTGATGCACACACACACACACATATATATATATATACATATACACATATTCTCTTACATGTATTTATATGTATGTGTATATATTGATGTATGGATGTATATAATATAAATACATATATATATATATATATATATATATATATATATATATATATGTATATATATATATATATATATGTATATATATATATATATATATATACATATATATATATGTATATTTATATATATGTATATATATATATATATATATATATATATATATATATATGTACATATATATATACACACACACACACGCATACACGTATGTGAGTGCGTGCATGTGTGTGCGTTATTTATATATTCACACAACCCAGATATGATGCGTGTACTTTAACTAGCACGCACAGACACACACACATACACACACAAATACACAGACAGTGACACACGGACGCACACAGTCACAGTATATATATATATATATATATATATATATATATATATATATATATATATATATATATATATATATATGTATATATATATATATGTATGTATGTATTTCTGTATGTATATATATGCAGTTTATGTATAGATATATGTGTATGCGTGCGTGTGTATGTGCCCATGCGTGTGAGAGTATATGTAGAAGAGACACCTGTATACGTTGTGACTCATTATTTTCTCATTAGCAACGTTGAATATGAAACATTAAACTCGGCAAAGGAAATAACGAAAATTCCACTAAATTCACCCCCCAACCCCTCCCCCTACCCCGGCCCCCCATACACTCTCACACACCTTCAATTAAAGGGGAAGTTCTTCAAATCTTACTTGCAATCTCTTTTAGATTTCATCTCTTTCTCTTTCTTTCTCTTTCCGTTCATTCATTCTTTCTTTCTTTTTTCCTTCATTTTCCCCCTTTGTTTCCTATGCTGGATTGATACGACTGTGTGCGTGTGTGTGTGCGTGTGCGTGTGCGTGTGCGTGTGTGCGTGTGTGTGTGTGTGTCATTGTGTTTGTGTGTATCTGTGTAAGTGTGACTGTATGTATGTATATATATATATATATATATATATATATATATATATATATATATATATATATATATATATATATATATATATATATATATATATACATATATATAGTTGAAATTTACAGAAAAACAATAGACGAAGACAGGTGTATAAACAACAAGCAGGTGTATTAGTTTCACGCTCGGGAAGTTGAGAATGTCTTTTACGTTTCGAGCCTACGCTCTTCAACAGAAAGGAATAAGAGAAAATAAATAGAAAGAATAAAAATTAAAAAAAACTCGTGGATTTAGCGGTCAAGCATGGCAACTGGTTGGAACAAAAAAGGGTTTGACTGGAGAGGTAGAAAGAAGGGGAGATAATAAAGTATTGGTGATTCCAAAATGTGCTATAGATATAGATGGATAGATAGATACGTATGTGTGCATGAACGAACGAATGAATGTGTATTTGTCTGTCTGTCTGTCTGTCTGTCTGTCTCTCTGTGTATCTAACTGTCTGTTTGCATATCTACCTGCCTACCCTGAATGAACACCATAACAGCAACCATCCTTAACCATCACCGTCATCATCATCATCATCATCATCACGATGATCCTGATGAAGATCATCATCACCATCGACGTTGTCATTGTTGTCATCGTCGTCGTTGTTGTCGTCATAAAATAACTACTACTACTACTACTACTACTACTACTACTACTACTACTACTACTACTACTTCTACTACTACTACTACTACTACTACTACTACTACTACTACTAATAATAATAATAATAATAATAATAATAATAATAACAATAACAATAATAATAATAATAATTACGTCACAGGACGGGTGAGTTTACTTAATATTTCCTACAGAAACACGTGATGAAATCTGAGATTATATTTCCTCATATTCCATCTTTGGAAAACTGAAATGAAACAGATTGATATTAGCATGTTGTTGTTGTTGTTGTTGTTGTTGTTGTTAGTGCAGTAGTTTCACCCTAAATTCAACTATGTATGTATGTATGTATTTTTTAAAACATATACATACACATGTACACAGTAACACACACATTATATATATATATATATATATATATATATATATATATATATATATATATATATATATATATAGGAAATAGTGGCACAGGATACCATTGTTTGCTGGAAATAGCAGTCGATAACCATTCGACGCTATTGTAAAGCTTCACAGAATGTATAGAGGCAAAGATGTGTGCGGGAAGCGAATATAAAAATTTCGTTTTACCACTTGGAGAGACGCCTGAGAAAAATGGATAACCTCGTACTCGAGTTTCGGACTTTCGAGAATATGTTTGTTATTGTAAATCTGGTTAGTCCTCGTCAGCTAGGTTCACCGAAGATATATATATTTGCAATGAATTATAAGTGCATTACATCTTACAGCAGAAACACCCGTAAGCTAATGAAGTCCATTATATAATTTTTTGTTTACTTATCATTTATGTAATCTCTTATTACTACTCTCTACTCGACTAACGCTGTTTTTCTGAAGCATATGTAGGTTATTATCATCGCTATGCCTAAGCGAAATATTAAAATTCATATCGATATGTATTTGTTCTGGTTCGCTCGGAAGCCCGTTTTTATTGCCCCTTCAGCTGATTTCGTAACCCGGGGCTGCATATCCTGATGGTTATGTGCTACCAGTTCTATATCATCTACATAACAGAGATCTTCTACTTGCTTTACGGCTGTCCCAACTGAGGAGGATGTGAGGTTCCGGATCGGCAAGGAGTGTGGTATCCTTTCAACAGACTTCGACCGGTCTGGAAATACAAAGCCATCTCCCTCAAAACAAAACCCCTGCATCTTCAATTCCAGCCTCAAAGTCGTTCTTCTTTACAAGTAAGAAACTTGGAGGGTCACCAACGCCATAAAGGGTAAGCTGCAGGCTTTCGCTAACGATGTTTGCGCAACGTCCTCAAGATCTGGCAGACAGACAAAATTGCGAAGAGACGTCTGTTTGAATGAACCAATCTACCATCAATTTTATTCATCAAAGCAAGTACCATTACATTCAACTCATTTTTACCAACGAATTATGAATTTGTTTATTCCGGTAACATAAAAATCTTTTTCATCGCAAGTTACAATACGGTCTAGGGTCTGGTTATGGAGAAGAAGTGATGAGCAAATTTCATATCTGTGCATTTTCTGATTTTCATTCAAATCGTGTGGTACCCATTTGTCGAGGATTTTTTAAAATTTTCTGATCGCAGGCAAATGATTGCTGGCAGTTTTCTGGTTAACTTGAAGTTCTTTTGTCAGCTCTCAAGTGGTTTTACGTGGATTTTCTCAATGACAGTCTTTAACTGACCGGCATCGATGAAATATGGGCGTCCACTACGCTCACGATCCTCAAGGCTCAGACCTCCACTGCGAAATCGTTTAAACCATTTTCGAGCTGACCACTCACTGGTCATTTCCTCCCCAAACGTTTCGTTGATGTCACGAGTACTTTCAGCTCTTTACACCTTTTTTGAAGTTGAATAGCAAAATTGCTCGAATATCGCTCTTTGACAGTTCCATTTCAGATGATTTTAACAACGGTGGAAAAAATATCAATGCTAATTTATTGATGCATTTGGGCAAGCCTATGTCTGTGTTATCAGACAAATGCAAAAAAATGTTTAAAAGAGTTCAAAATTCTGCAAAAATCCGGTACAAATTCTTCGTGGTTCAAAACATTGCTTACTTTTTACTCAACCTGATAAAAATGAGTTGTTCATGTATATATATATATATATATATATATATATATAAATATATATATATATATATATATATATATATATATATATATATATATATATATATATATATATATATATATATATATATATACACACACACATATATATATAGATACATATACATATATATATATATATATATATATATATATATATATATATATATATATATATATATATATATATATATATATATATGCATGTATGTATGTACGTATGTGTGTGTAAACCTAAATACTCGTAAATAAATAGTTAAAAATATAACCACTTCACAAACAAACACTCACATGCACACATACGCACACATTTTTCAAAGTTAAATATTAACAGTTTCATTTTTTTTTCTTGTATTTCAAGAAAAAGAATAGAAAGAATACGAAAAAAAAAAAATTTAAAAAAACAAACAAACTTAAAACCCAATAATAATAATAATAATAATAATAATAATAATAATAATAATAATAATAATAATAATAATAATGATAATAATAATAATATTAATAATATAAATAAAAATGAAAACAACAACAACAAGAGCTGAATATGTTAAATGTCTGTTTTGTTAAACTGAAATACATAAATAAACTCTGTGTTTTATTTCACGAAAATAACTCCACCCATTTATGTAAGACTTTCTATAGATCTTCATTGCTGTCGCTGTTGTTGTTGTTGTTGTTGTTGTTGTTGTTGTTGTGGTTGCTGTCGTTGATGATGATGTTGTTGTTGTTGATCTCTTCTAGAAAACATGTTTTTAAAATTGGGCCGTATTCCAATCCTTGCTATACACACATACGTACATACACACACACATACACAACCCCCCACGTACACACACGTATACACACATAAATGTGTATTATATATATATATATATATATATATATATATATATACATATATATTTATATATGTACATACATACATACATACATACATACATATATACATACGAACATATATATATATACATATATACATATATAAATATATATGTATATATATATATGTGTGAGTGTGTGTATGTATATATGTATTAAAAATTAACAACTTATGCAGACAAAGAATTTTATATAAAAATTTGTTATAATTAAACGTACATATATTTTAAAACATTTTATTTGTTTATTTCTTCTGAAGTTTTAAATGTAGCTCTCTGAAGGTTTTATTTTTTTTATATTTATTATTTATATTTTTTTTTCAATTATTTTCTTTCAATTATCGAATCAGTGTTGCATTTAACAAGCTTCAAAAGACTCATGACAATGCTTCATTTCTCTGCTCAAGTTTTCATCTAATTCTTCATTCACTCCTCAGACCAGACCTTGGAGAGAGAGAGAGAGAGAGAGAGAGAGAGAGAGAGAGAGAGAGAGAGAGAGAGAGAGAGAGAACATGTCACTGAAAAAAATGCATGTATAGCGACGAAACGACTTTGACTCGCAAACAACCTACTAATTGTTTAAACAGCACATAAAACAAACGACCGAATAGGTAGTTGGTTAGATATTTAACCAAGTGACTAACAATAAAGAAGTGATATTAAACCATTATTATTATTATTTATTATTATTATTATTATCATTATTATTATTATTATTATCATTATTATTATTATTATTATTATTATTATTATTAACAGTAACGCCCCTACGGTCGTCAATATTTTATTCCCAGTTTTATATCTATCACCTTCACCGACGCCGGTACCATCAGCAACAACACCAGCGCCACAAATATACCACGGACACAACCACCATCAACACCACCGAAACCACCGCTACCGCTACCACCACCACCACCACCACCACAACCACCATCATCACTACCACCATCATCATCATCATCATCATCATCATCATCGTAGTCATCATCAGCCAGTGCCACTCCACCATAATCACCGCCGCCACCATCACCGCCGCCACCATCACCGCCGACACCGTTACTGAAATCACCATCTCCATCACCAACACCGTTGAGAAGCTCAGTCACTACTCCGACCGACTACTCACTCCCTCCCCTTTTTTCCTCTCCCTCCTTCCTACCCACCTACCTATCTACCTACTTACAAACCTACCAACCTACCCGACAACCGTTCACAACTGCCACCCGTATCACAGCCATACAAATCATTATTCTTTTGTCACCTTTGCCATAAATACAAAACGGAAATAAACGGGTATTTTTTTTACTTCCTTTTCGTTTTATATATACCCGACATCAGCAAACCCACCCTATCTCAAATTCTGTCTAAATTCAGCCCAAATCTTTTACAAGTACCCCTATCTTACCCCTACCTGTTACGCCACTCTTTTACCTTTATAATACCCATTGCTATACCCCAACGTCGATGCCACCATCTTCTTTCATACTACATCTTACATTAACAACCACTGGTAGTTATGTGAGTGGTGGTGGAAGTGTACAATATAGAGATGGAAGGCACAGTGGTTAATTTGAGGGGGTAGTGAGAGTGTATAATACAGAAGTGGAAGGCAGAGTGGTTAATATAAAGAGAGTACATTTTTAAAGTCTGCTATTTATCCTCTCGTAGAAGTACATGGCCTAATGGTTAGAGCAGCGGACTCGCAGTCGAGGGATCGCAGGTTTGAATTTCTGACCGGGCGATGTGTGTTTTTATGAGCGAAACACCTAAGCACCACGCGGCTCCGACAGAAGGTAATGGTTCTAGGTTCAGTCCCACTGCGTGACACCTTAGGCAAGTGTTTTCTACGATACCCTGGAATCGGCCAAAGCTTTGTAGTTGGATATAGTAGAAGGAAACTGAAAGAAATCTGTCGTATATATATATATATATATATATATATATATATATATATATATATATATATATATATATATATATATAAAACAAAAAATTGGCACTCCGTCGGTTACGACGACAACTGTTTTAGCTGATACGATCAACAGAACGGCTCGCTCGTGAAATTAACGTGCAAGTGGCTGAGCAATCCATAGACACGTGTGCCTTTAACGTAGTTCTCTGGAAGATTCAGTGTGACACAAGGTGTGACAAGGCCAGCCCTTTGAAATACAGGCACTACTCATTTTCGTCAGCTGAATGGACTAGAGCAATGTGAAATAAAGTTTCTGCTCAAGGACACAATGCGCCGCCAGGAATCGAGCTTGCGACTCTACGATCGCGAGCCGAATTCCCTAACCACTAAGCCACGCGATTTATGTATATGTATGTGTGTGTGTTTTTGTGTCTAAATTTGTCCTCCAGCACTGCTTGACAACCGGTGCTGGTATGTTTACGTCCCCGTAAACCGAACAGTAGAATAAGTACCAGGATTGATTCGTTCGACTAAAATTCTTGAAGGCGTTACTCCAGCATGGCCGCAGTCTAATGAGTGAAACAAGTAAAAAAAAAAAAGACAACAGATAAAAGGTGAAAAAACAAAAAAACTCAACGACCAAGAAGCCGCGCCCATTCGTCCCATTCCGCCTTATTAAGTGTCATAAGTATACATTGCCATCCCTCTGGGCGATTTCCAATTAAAATCGAATGAGAAAAGCAAAATGGCGGATTAATGTTGCCCGCCATAATGCAACAAAACGAAAAAAAGAGAAAACGACACAAAAACACCTAACAAAACAACATTACGTATTATTAAAAATAATATTAGTTTCAGTCAATTAAACAAGAGATAACAAAGGAACAAACATGATGAAATAATTTATTGTCTAAAAGCAATGTCATAAATTATGTAACCTAATTTATTTCGTGTTTTTCAGTAAAGCCTCGTAAGTTATGAAAGAATATTGTGTTGTGTGAAAGAAGGAAGGTTTATTTCCTCGGGGCTGAGCTGGTTGTTCTAAATTGAAATAACGGAAGTTGTGATGTTGTGTTTAATGTTCTCTTTGGTGGGTAATTGATGTGTGGTTTGTGAGAAGAACGTTGGTAATAACAACAGTGGTTATTGCTGCGACAACAAAGGCCAAAGCAACAATGAAACAACGAGGGCAACAGGAAAAAAAATGGCCACGGCAACAGTTACAAGAACAAGAGCTGCGAGAAGAACAACAACGGCAGCAGCAGCAGCAGCAGCACCAGCAGCATTAATAACAACAACAGCTGTGACAAGAACAGTAATGGTAGCAGCAATAACAACAACAACAGTGACAACAGCAACAACAGTGACAGCAGCAACAACAGTAGAAAAAACGACAGCACCAGTAGCAAGTGCAGCAGCAACAACAATGACAGCAGCAGCAGCAGCAACACACAACAGTGACAGCAGCAATTTGGAAACCTTTTGATCAGAGATCTGCTCAATCAACAGTAATCTGAAATTGTTACAATAACAACAACTACAACAACAACAGCAACTGCCAGTAACGTTCCCTCGTAATTTTTCATGGACGACCTATGCATAACCTGTTGACGTAACCTTTATCCACAGGAGATAAACAACAAGCTCTATCTATCTATCTATCTTTTTTTTTCTTTCCTTCCCCCTCCCAAAAAGAAAAGCTCTACATTGTATTTGTCCCATCTTTGTTGAGCCCTGTGTGGCTAATAAAAGAAATGTATCTATCTATCTATCTATCTATCTATCTATCTATCTATCTATCTATCTATCTATCTATTTCTTTATGTATGTATGTATGTACATATGTAATAATAATAATAATAATAATAATAATAATAATAATAATAATAATAATAATGATGATTTCCTTATTAACCAATGATAATAATAATGATAATATATATATGTATATATATGCATATATTTATATGTATGCATATGTACATAAATACATATATATTGACAGGTTGACATGATAAGTACCCACTGACATATACATGCACACACACACACACACACACACACACACACACACACACATGTATGTTTGTATGTATATACTAATGTTCGATAATGGTAACGAAGCTTTTGTTAATTCCGCTATTCTTCCATTCTTCCCTTGCCTCGCACAATCATTCATTCGACTAGCAAAACATAAATATAAATATATCCTCGCCATGAAATTATAGCTTATTACAGTTAGATGGTATAGTTACTGGTGTGTTAAAGCCGACTAATTTGTTTTTAGCATTCACTGTTGTATTCTCTATCATTTCACATAATACGTAAAGTATCGTATGCATGTACGAACATTCCAGTTCTTCGTAATTCGGTGTATTGCAGTCTCTCTTGTTCAATTATGGGTGATTATTTCCGTCAGAGGCTTGTTTTCGGATACATTCCGTTTTCTGTATTCTTTATTTAACCGTATATTTATTGGGACTTTGAAGATATTCCTTTGTTTTTTTTTTTTATTTCTCCGAGCTGTGCCTCAACAATTTTATGTATCCGTTCACATTATCGCGCGCTCATATGTAGAAACGCACCACCATACAAGTACACGCGCTGACAAACAGCAACACACACACACACACGCACACACACATACACACACATATACACACAATCACACAGGTGTATGTGGGCGTCTATGTCAGAGGGGTGTATGTATATGTATAGATGCTTATTATCATATATATATATATATATATATATATATATATATATATATATATATATATATATATATATATATATCCATATTAATGCACACACACACACACGCACACAGACATATTTATATACATATGTATGTATGCGTGTATGTATGCATGTATGTATACACACCCGCGTGCAAATGTATAAGATATATATTTCTTTGTACCCATTTCATATATTTACATTCAAACATAAATACATATAAACTATACCTACCTACCTACCTACCTACCTACCTACCTACCTACCTACCTGCCTACCTATCTATCTACCGACCTACATATCTATCAACCTGTCTGTCTATCTATCTGTCTATCTTATTTCTTTATTGCCCACAAGGGGCTAAACATAGAGGGGACAAACAAGGACAGACAAAGGGATTAAGTCGATTACATCGACCCCAGTGCGTAACTGGTACTTAATTTATCGACCCCGTATGGATGAAAGGCAAAGTCGAAACCACAATCTTACAAATAGCTTAACCAATACGCCACGTGTCTCCACTCCCTCCATCTATGTACCTATATACCTATTTACCTATCTAACGATCCAGTAATTTATCTCTGATCTATCTATCTATCTATCTATCTATCTATCTATCTATCTATCTATCTATCTATCTATCTATCTATCTATCTATCTATACTTACCTATCTATATATCAGTCTATCTACGAAGGACGTTCTCGATATTGTACTGCTTGATGTACAAAGACTGAAATAAAAAGACGTAACGTTCACGGTTTGACGCCTTTGATCATAGATATGGTTTATCACAGCTACCCTGGGGCCAGAACAATAACAACAACAACACTAACATTCCAATAGATTACTGGATCGTATCGTGTAAACATTAGGAACACATTACCATACACCAGGTGGTACCATCTCGTTAAACATACCGATACTTACAAAAGCTTTGATACTACCTACCTATATGTATGTATGTATGTATGTATGTATATAGAGAGAGATAGGTAAATATATACGTATATTATATATATGTATATATATATATATATATATATATATATATGAACATATGAATTTTATATATATATATATATATATATATATATATATATATATATATATATATATATATATATATATACACATAATATACATATATATTTACCAATGTATCTATCTATAGATATATAATTCTTTATTGCCCAAAAGGAGCTAAAAAAAGAAGGAACAGACAAAGGGATTAAGTCGATTACATCGATTCCAGTGTTAAACTGGTACTTATTTAATCGACCCCGAAAGGATGAAAGGCAAAGTCGACCTCGGCGGAATTTGAACTCAGACCGTAGCGGCAGACGAAATAGCACAAAGGATTTCGCCCGGCGTGCTAACGATTCTGCCAACTCGCCTTTTATATATATATATTACCATTTTCCTCTTTCTCCGTTCTTCCATTCTCCGAACTTTCCATCTTTCCGACGAAGGGCTACGCCCGAAACGTCATACACTCTCTCTTTCCTTTCCTGAGCGTCCAATAATACTATCCATATCACGTCCTCACCTTGTTGTTTTTTTGTTTTTTTGTTATTGTGTTTTTGAACTATATATATATATATATATATATATATATATATATATATATATATATATATATATATATATATATATATATATATATATATATATATATATATGTATGTATGTATGTATGTATGTATGTGCGCTTGCATGTGTGTATGTATGCATACATGCATGCATGCATGTATGCATCGACGCAGGCGTAGTCTGTGTGGTAACGAAGCTCGTTTCGCAACTACGTGATACGGATGCTTTTGGCGGAAGTTGTTGCAAAGACCAGTAACGACTCTAAATAGACGAGGTAAGATGCAGACATGTTAATTTAAAACGAGGCCAGCACATAAGTACATCTAGACTCCAGTCCAAAGCTGTCAAATGGCGGATAGGCCTCAGGTATTGGCGAAAATTCAGTAATGAAATATAAATACCAACAGGGAAAACAATTATACAATAGTAGCAAAAATAAAGGTAATAAAACTGTAAAACTCATAAAAAAAGGTCCCATTGAAATAACCCTTTCTGGTTTTAGGGCAAGACCAGCAGAAGGGAGAGAAATAGTCAATTATTTTAGTGCCCCGCAAACTTTTTTCACTTGTGATACACTTATATTTTTTTTTCAAAATTCGGCGGTACAACTGAACTTAAAATATAACTAAAAATAATAGGGAAAAAGATCAATTTTAGGTTACACTGAGGTACACCTAGCGTCGTCTAGTGGCACAGCAGTGTGCCGCGGTATGTCGGTGGCGGAGTATTGGATTATATCGATCCAACACTTTGACTGTTTTTCTTTTTTTACATTATTTACATTATTTACATTTGACGTAGTGGTTAAGAGCGCGGGCTATTACCTCCAAGATTCCGAGTTCGATTCCAGGTAGTGACCTGAATAATAATAATAATAATAATAACAACAATAACAATAATAATAACATCGAAAAATACCTTAGGAATGTGAACTCAGGTTCGAAATTTCCCCAAGACACCTGATGAAGGCTGGAGGATATGTAAATAATGTACATAATTCCTCATCTCTTAAATATAGAACTGTGATTTTTAAAAAAAATTATCAACCTCGGATGGATGAAAGGCAAAGTTGACACTGAAGGAAATTGAGCTCAGCCCACCTGATTGAAATACCCAAAACAAGGGAAGCAATATATATATATATATATATATATATATATATATATATATAAAATGTAAGAAAACAAGAAATCTTTTTTTGAAGTTCTTAGAACAAAACACAAAGATTTAATATAACAAAGAATTTAAAAAGAGACATGCAATCATAAATTATCGATAATTAAAATGTAACAGTATAATAATAAATAAATAAATAAATAAAAACATAAATTAAACTAATATTGTACAAAAATTTAAACAAAGATTAAAACGTTTTAGAAAAATAATAAACGAAATAATTTTAAGCAAAATATAAAATGGAGAGCAAAACAAGAAAAATGTGTCCTTTTAATGTTCTGTGTCTGCAAGATATATGGTAGTTAAAGTTTGGAAGTTGTTTTATATGCAATTTTATTTTTAGGGGTTTTGCTAAGGTAGTGGCGGTGGGTGAAGTCAAAGCTCGGTGTTTTTAGGGGCTGAGAAAAAAAAGAGGGGAAAATAAAAAAGAACAGAAGGAATAAATAAATAAATATAGGAGAAAATAAACAAATAAACGAAAGAGTCGTAAAACTGGAAAGTAAAAGAAAAAGAGAAAAAGAATAGGAGCGGAAAGTGTGAGGATGATGTATGGTGATGTCTTGTAAGAGAGAGAGAAAGAGAGAGAGAGAGGGAGAGAGAAGGTGAAAATGAAGGACAGAGGGATTAACAGAAAGAAAGAGAGCAGGGTTGTAGGACTTTAGCATATATATATATATATATATATATATATATATATATATATATATATATATATATATATATATATATATATATGTATATATATATATATATATACGCATACACACATATACACACACATACACGATCAATAATGCATATATTCTAAAACACCTCTTAACCTTTTCAAAATATATACTTATATGTGTGTGTGTGTGTGTGTGTGTGTGTGTGTGTGTGTGTGTGTGTGTGTGTCAGTGTCTGTGTATGCTAGTGTAGTTAAAAGTCCAGCAATGAATTGGCGGTGGGGAGAATTTGGAAGGAAGGACGGACAGAAGGAAGAAAGATGAGGGATACAGGGAAGGAGTACGAAAGAGAGGGTGGGTACCCCCCATATATATATATATATATACAGATATACATACATACATATATACATATATATATATATATATATATATATATATATATATATATATATATATATATATATATATATATATATACACACACATATATACACGCAGGATGCGAATACGAAAAATAGAACTCAAAATATGAGTATACTTATATATTTTTACTTGTTTCAGTCATTTGACTGCGGCCATGCTAGAGCACTGCCTTTAGTTGAATAAATCGTCCCCAGGACTTATTTTTTGTAAGCCTAGTACTTATTCTATCGGTGTCTTTTGCCGAACCGCTAAGTTACGGGAACGTAAACACACCAACATTGGTTGTCAAGTGATGGGGGAGGGGTGACAAACACAGACACACAAACAAATATATATATATATATATACGACAGGCTTCTTTCAGTTTCCGCCTACCAAATCCACTCACAAGCCTTTGGTCGGCCGAAGCTATAGTAGAAGATACATCCCCAAAGTGCCACGCAGTGGGACTATAATTTTTATTAATACTTAGCAGAAACAATGAATACACCCATATGTATATATGCATATTCATGTGTGCACATATATGTAAGAGTTTTTATATGCATGCATGCCTATATAATATGTACCGTAATTACTCGTATATAAGCCGCACTATTTTATTCTAGATTTTAATTGAAAGCACTAAGATGCGACTTATACATGGATACATCTTATATACGATGGAAAACGGTAACGTAAAGGCGGTGAGCTGGCAGAAGCGGTAGCACACCGGACGAAATGCTTAACGGTATTTCGTCTATCACCTAATTCTTTTAATCATCTTCCAAACGCTTTAATGATTCTGTTAACAGAAGAGTTTTTAAAAAAAAACCCCGAAAAACAGTATCTTGAGTGAAATCATTCATGTCTTCTTTAGAGATTGAACAGGCAACTGTCGATCGTAATACGTTCGATTCTGTTTGTTAGGAAACACCTCATCCAATTGCAATAGATTTCTACAGACTCCTCCAATGCTGGTTAGTTTTTCTTTTTGCTTTTGCAGTATGCCACGGTCGACTCTGTCAAACGCTGTACTGAAGTCAAAATGTATGATTTATATGTTGGAACTCTTTCCCTAAGCATTTAAAATGTCTTGTCATCAAGGTAGTGCAGAATCTGTTTTAAGCAGTCTCTACCACAGAAATCATGCTGGTTTGGATTTAGGAGATAGTTGCTTTCTAACAAGTGTCACCTCTTTTTTTTTCTTCCTTTCTTTTATCTCACCACCCTCACAACTTCTTAAATAATAAGAGAAGGAAATAAGATCGGACGGTAAGCTACTTCAAGGGGCTTAGTTCCTCTCTTTGAAAACTGAGATGACAGACAGGGGAAGAACATGTACA
>NC_142945.1:4877418-4887418 GCF_046866305.1 Octopus bimaculoides | reverse complement strand
TTCGCCCCGAGATCGTCGTCGTACCTTCCCTCCACTAATCCACTATAGAATGCGTTAGTTGTGATGCAGTCGCTCAAGGTTGACCCGGGTTGTTGGAGTTGCCGAAGAGCAGCGCGACACTCGCGGTGCCATTCGCCCTTCCTCGGCCTCTTCTTGATCCATGACTGCAGTTCGGTCATGGAGACGAGCTGCGGGAAAGCGCGCCGCACAAACGGTGACCACACCTGTTCACCGCTGTCTACGTAGAGCCGGAGATGTGGCAGTCTCAGCGCGTGTCTGCGCATCATCAACCACGGCATGCCCAGTCCTCCTTTTAACGGGTGTTGGCAGCAAACGGATCGCCTAACCATCGGAACGCTTCCTTTCCACAAGAAGCGGAAGAGGATGCGCTCCAGTTTGGTGATGGTAGGGTCGGGACAAGGAACGACGGTCAGGCGGTAGTAGATGACGGACGCGATGTATGTGTTCGCCACCTCCGCCCGACCTTTCAGGGAAAGCTTCCTCTCGGCCCATTGCCGGGTTAGAGTGGCCACCCTTCTCGTTATCTCGTCCCAGTTCTTCTCCGTTTGGAGGTCTGGACCAAACCAGACCCCGAGCATCTCAACCGGACCGTCAGTCCAACGTCCCACGACGGAGGCGCTACTTGACGGCATGGGGTTGCTTCTCCAGGTGCCGAGCCGCAAGCCCACTGACTTATCCCGGTTGATTTTCGCTCCCGTTACCGCTTCGTAGTCTCTCAGTGTCACGCCGACAAGCTCGATGTGCTTTTGGCTAGACACTATGACGGTGACGTCGTCCGCGTATGCCGACACGCTCGTCCCGCATCCCAACTCTCGCGGGATGCCCCTCAGCGTCGCCAGCTTCCGCAGTAGTGGCTCGAGAGTCAACACGTACAGAAGCGACGAGAGGGGGCATCCCTGACGGACCGAACGTGCAATGTCGAAGGGTCTTGATAGATGCCCATTGACGCGAACTACCGAACGGATGCCTCTGTACAAGGCAGCCATCCAGCCGCGGAAAATGGGACCGAAGCCGGCTGCTATGAGGACAGCCTCCAAGTATTGATGGTCTACCCTATCGAAAGCTTTCGATTGATCTAAATTGATCAGGGCCCCACCCATGCCAGGTTCCTTAACTACCCTCTCTATGATGTAGCGCATCAGATGGAGGTTGTCATGGATGCTCCTGCCCGGCACCGCGCACGTTTGCGCCTTGCCGATCAGTTTCTCGATGACAAGCGCCAACCGCTTGGCTAACACCTTGGCCAAAATTTTCAAGTCTGCATTGAGCAGAGTGATGGGCCTAAAGTTATCTATGACGTCCCCCTTGTTTGGATCTTTCTTCAGCAGCGTTACGGCTCCTCGACTCACAAAACCGGGAATGCTCCCGTTTTGCTGCCAGTTGCAGTACACCGCCACCAAGACGTCTCCAAACAAGTCTGGCTTACAGTTGTAAAGCTCGTAGGGCAGACCATCCAAACCCGGAGATTTGTCCCTCGAGCATCCCGCCATCGCGTCCCTCACTTCCGCCGCCGTGATGGCACCTTCGCAGCACTCCGCCTCTCTTGCCGAGAGTCGTGGCAGGCTGTGCAGGTAGGCACTGAAGTCCACCCTGCGTTCTCGCTCGCCATTCGTCCCAAACAGTCGAGCAAAGTGCCGCTGAAAGGCCTCACACATTTTGCTTGGCTCGAGCAGTTCGCGCCCCTGTTCGTCCACCAGAGACCGAATGGTGGCTTTGTTGCCCTGTTGCGCCTCCGCCACCCGGGCATCTCGTGCGGCTCCAACACCTTCGTTTCTTAGAGCACGCATCCTAGCCCTGACAACGCACCCTTCGTGTTTGGCGTTGAAGTGTTGGTCAAGGGCCAACCTCGCCGCCAAAACGTCGGATGCGATGCCACTTCTAATTGCCTCTTCTAGCTTCTTAACTAGTTCACCCTCTACTCTGTTTCTGTCTATGGCTAGTGCTTTGCTATACCTAACCGCTTCTGCTTTTATTGCTCTCTTGAGGGCAAACCACCATTTGTTATTGATGATGGCTCCTGTCAAAGCCCTCTTTACTAACGTGCTAATCCGGTCTCTGAAAACTGGTCTCGACGGGAAAGACGCGTTTAGTTTCCAGTAACCGGAGCCCTGCCTATGTGTCTTATCTAAGTCTAGCGTACACGTCACAAGTTTGTGATCCGTGTAGCTGACTATGTGAAATTGTGGACACCCTATGCTATCTCTATCTACTCTCCTACACAGTATTCTATCTAGATACGATCTCGACGACCCGATGCGGTTTGTCCATGTCCACATTGGCGTATTCGGGTAATCGAGTCGGTACCTGTCAGACAGTTGAAAGCGTCTGAGCAGGTCTTTGAGGCATTTGCATCCCCGTCTATTCCTATCTCTGCCCACATAGTCTAGATGCGTGTCCAAGGTAGCATTCCAATCCCCCACTAAAAGTAAAGGACGAGACGTTCCTAGGAATACTTCTAGACGTCGAAAGAAATCCGGCCTACCTGTTAAAGGTGGTGCGTATACTGATATGAGTCGAAAAGCACACCCATCGCTGCCATCGACATCCAGAACAACCAATCTACCCTCCGGGTCTATGAATACTGTCTTTACTTCGAGATCCAGACTCTTGCGAAAGAGTACCGCCGTGCCACTACCGCCCATTCTCGGCAGACAGGGAGAAAAATAAATGTTAAACTGTCTGCCAAACATGGACGATAGGGCCCGCGGATCATGGAGTCTGGTCTCGCTTATGGCTATGATTTCTAGTTTATGTGACTTTATGTCATTTAGGAGGTACCCTTGTTTCCAAGGGGACCCCAAGCCACGCGCATTTACACAACCAATCTTGAGCATCATTTTGATTTGAGTGTTAAAGTTTTATAAAGAGAGTCACTTACCGTTTGAGAGTTTTTGTGTCTCCTCCTTATAGATAGATAGATAGATAGATAGATAGATAGATAGATAGATAGATAGATAGATAGATAGATAGATAGGTAGGTAGATAGACAGATAGAGAAATAGATGGATAGACATATAGGGCAATGATGCAAGCGTTGTCCTCGGGAGGCACATCTGCATATTTCGCTTCTCCAAGATTATATGTACATGTTATAACCATGTGAGGCATGGATAAGAGTTGCAAAATACTGTAAAATAGATTTGGGAGTGTAATAACATATGAGAACAGGAAATTGGAAAACATGTTCGTGATTACTTATTCACCATTACATGTGTTTCATTTGCTAATAGGAGTTACGATATTGTCCATGTAGGAGAAGCGTGTAAGAAGGCCCTTAGCATGTTCTATCCGCCAAACATGGTCGGATGTGAAGCCCATGGAGCTGAGCTTTAGATCATGCTGGTTTGATGAGCCTACTCTGTCTCACTGGCTCGACATGGCCTGGTAGATTGTGAGTAGATATGTTTTTTCATACTCATAGTAAAACCGATTACATGGGTCTCACTGCTTAATTGGTACTTATTTTATCGACCCTGGAACGAGGACGGCTAAGTCGATCTCGGCGGAATTTGAACTCCGTACGAAATACCGCATAGCATTTCGCCCTGTGTATTAACGATTCTGCCCTACTTACCCAGAATTCCAGTGCTTATGCTCCTATGAGTGGCTAGCTAGCTATCAAGCTAGCCAGATATTCTTTCTTTCTATCTATGTTTTCTCTCTCTCTCTCTCTCTCTCGCTCTCTCTCTATCTATCTCTCTCTATCTATCTCTCTCTATCTCTCTCTCTATCTATCTCTCTATCTCTCTATCTATCTATCTATTTATCTATCTATCTAGCTACCGATGACAGGGACATTCCAATTTTGATTTATCGTCCTATCTATCAAACTAAATGTCCGGCTGGCTTTCTCTCTTTCACTCTCTCTTTATCTCAAACTCTCTCTATCTGTCACACACACACACACTGGTTCTACCTATTTCTTTCTCTATCCAGCTAATTACAATGTCTCTCCATCCTTCTACCTCCCCCTCTCTCTCTCACTCCATCTATGAAATCCTATCACTGAATCAATCAATCAATTTATCTGTCTGTCATTCTCTCCATCCCCCCTCTCTCTCTCTCTCTCTCTCTCTCTATCTATCTATCTATCCACCTATTTGTCTTCCTATCTATTTATTTATGTTTGTCTGTCTGTCTGTTTATCAATGTAAATTTGTCTACGTCTGCGTATTTCTCTGTCACTATCTATCTATCTATCTATCTATCTATCTATCTATCTATCTATCTATCTATCTATCTATCTATCTATCTATCTATCTGTGCAGTTATCTCTTGTCCGTGTGTGTTCATAATAGACATGTAGTTAATATCATACCGTGGGAACGAACGTAGCAACAATATTCTCCAAAATTCCTTATTGTAAAATGCTGTTTTTTTTCGCATCTACTCTAATTAACCTTTAATGAGCTAAGTGCTTCGACTACTTATTAATTATCAATCATTGAATTAGGTCACGCCTGCTAATCAGAAAATTACGACCATCTAGCAGGAACATTGGAAAGTGTACGGCTATATAATACTATTATTAGTTGTCCATGCAAGGCAGCGAGCTGGCAGAATCGCTAGCACGCCGGGCGAAATGTTTAGCGCTATTTCGTTAGTGGCTACGTTTTGAGTTCAAATTCCGCCAAGATCGACTTTGCCTTTTATCCTTTCGGGATTCTTGGCTGGGAGGAAAGACATTTGGTTTCAAACCGCATGGTATTGAGTTCAATACCACTCCATGGTACCTTCGTGAATTGTGTTTTACTTATAGCCCAGTGCCGACAAAGGCCTTGTGAGCAAATTTGATAGGCAGAAACTGAAAGAAGCCCATCTCATACACGTTCTTTCACATTTTTACCTGTTTCAGCTATTTTGACTGCTGACTTGCTGGAGCACCATATGTGTATGTGATTGTGTTTGTGTCCATGCTTGCACCACCACCACCACCACTACTACTACGACTACGACTACTACTACTACTACTACTACTACTTGGACGAGGACGACGACGAATGCGATGCCAACAATGGTATTTGCATATCCGCAATAAGTATAAAAGCTAATCCAACATCGCATACAGAAGAAAAAAAACAAAAAAAATTCGGTGGCCAATTTTGTTATTTATTTATTTATTTGAAATGGGTTTGGTAGTGCTTGGACGTCATGATACATGGTTTATGTCAAACATTTTGTTTTTCAGAGTAGTAAAGACACGTGCCAAGAAATGTAAAAATGTACAAGGAAAAAATAAATCACTTCACAGATCGGAACAAATCCGACCATAAAATGTACAATCATATATTTGCATTTCAAACATCCCCCATTCTTACGTACGTACATACATACATACATACATGTGTATACAAACATGTATACACACATATGAGAAGACGCAGATATACGCACACACACACACACACACACACACATACACATATATAAACATACATGCGTTTTCATTATCATTACGTATTGGTGTACATGTATATCTACGTACACGCACACATATATACACATACATATATATATATATATATATATACATATGCATATATATATATACATATATATATATATACATATATATACATATACATACATATATATATATATACACATGCATACACACATGCGTTTTTATACCCATTACGTATTGGTGCACATGTATATATATACATACCCACACACACACACACACACACACACACACACACATATATATATATATATAAGAAAACGTATATATAAACATATGTATATACATATATATATGTGTATATTTATATATATACATATACATACATACATAAGAGTGTTTAAAGATTTATACACAGAGAGAAGACCCATGATAGGACATCTTACATGCTAAATAGGGCAGTTAAACCCAAACCACGGAAAAAATAATTCTAAAGGCATGCCGATAATGGCACTAGAATGAAAGGAATTATCATTAGTTAATCTCATACTCGAGTTTCCCTTTTGATGAGCAAATAAATTAATTAGTCATCCGCAGTTCATCTGTGGGATCGCTAAAACAATGCATAATTATGTAGCTTAATACGTACCGAAAAAATCACTTGCTGGCCGCATCCTTATACATCGTGAATTCAAATCAAGCGCGCCAGCGCATTCACATAGCCAGCAGCAAATAGTAAACTTAAATTTAAACTGCGTACTATAGCCTCAGAATTAGGAAATTATACTGTGTAAATTATAGGGGTAAAAAATTAGAATTATTTATTACCAGTGGTTCGGATGGGTATAAATTATAAGAGAAAACAGTATATATACATATGTATATATATATATATATATATATATATATATATATATATATATACATATTCCTCTTATTCCCTTATCAAATAAAAAGCGAAAAATGGGGGATGAAAGAATCTCAGAGATCAATTTCATCGCCATAAAGGGATCAATCGCTCCAAAAGAGATAAGAACATATCCACATTATACCATCACGATTCCAATTTAGCGGAGGCTCTGTTTATTTTCTTTAATATTTAATTATTATTATTATTATTATTATTATTATTATTGAATATCACGCCCTTTTGAATATCACACGTTGATTTTTGAAATTCTGCTAGTCTTGTTTACATGCAAAGCACTGACAATAACACACGCGCGCGCACACATAATTTTTTTTAATGTAACTCTTTGTGGTTAATAAAGAAATCATCATTATTATTATTATTATTATTATTATTATTATTATTATTATTGTTATTATCATCATCATCATCATCATCATTATCATCCTAATCCTCAGAATCATCAGCATGATCTACATCATCATAATGATCCTTATTATTATTATTATTATTATTATTATTATTATTATTATCATTATTATTATTATTATCATTATTATTATTATTATTATTATTATTATTATTATTATTATTATTATTATCATTATTATTATTATTATCATTATTATTATTATTATTATTATCATTATTATTATTATTATCATTATTATTATTATTATTATTATCATTATTATTATTATTATTATTATTATTATTATCATTATTATTATTATTATTATTATTATTATTATTATTATTATCATTATTATTATTATTATCATTATTATTATTATTATTATTATTATCATTATTATTATTATTATTATTATTATTGTTATTGTTGTTATTATTATTGTTATTGTTGTTATTATTATTATTATTATCATTATTATTATTATTATCATTATTATTATTATTATTATTATTATTATTATTATTATTATTATCATTATTATTATTATTATCATTATTATTATTATTATTATTATTATCATTATTATTATTATTATCATTATTATTATTATTATTATTATCATTATTATTATTATTATCATTATTATTATTATTATTATTATTATTATTATTATTATTATCATTATTATTATTATTATTATTATTATTATTATTATTATTATTATTATTATTATTATTATTATTATTATTATTATCATTACTAAAGAGTGAAAGGTAAAGTCGACTCTTTATTTCGAGCATTCGAATGTTGTTTGAATGCGCGAAATAAGGAGTAGAAGGACAGCCAACAACTGATAAAGGCTTGTTTTTTTATGTTACTTATTTTGTTTTCCATTCGTTTCTCTCGTTTTTTGCGTTCCCAACGTTAGTTTCGTATTTCATATTTGTTTACGTTCTTGTGATGTCCTGTACCGATATATGCCTAGCTATATACTTATGTACGTATCTATGTACATATGTGTGTCTATATATGTATATATATTATTTATATTATTATTTGATTAAACGCTACGCATCCATTTCCAAGTAAGTTTTTTCTTTATATATATATATATATATATATATATATATGAATATATAAGTATGAATATATCAGAATAAATGTATGCATTTATAAAAAGAGTGAGGAAGAGAGAAAGAGAGAGAGTTAGAGATTGGGAGAGAGAGAGAGAGAGAGAGAGAGAGTAGATTAGGAAAAATAAAATGGACAAGAATTAACTGGAATACAAACGCACACACACACAAACACACACAGATACACATACACACTTGCATATGTGTATACACACACATACACACACATATATATGCTTACCTGTTTTTTAAAGCCCGTATGTATAATTCGTCTAGAAGCGGGTGGTTGCGTATGTACATAGGCGGGCGGGAGGGAGAGAGTGTAAATTGAAAGAGAAAGAGGGAGAAGAGAGACAAAGAGAGCGGGCAGGACAAAGAGAGAATGAGAGCGACAGAGCGGGCGAGGAAGGCGATGGCATGTCAAAAAAAGTAAGAAGCGACAGAATAAAGGATAGAAATAAAGACTCACTTGAAGGGAGAGGAAGCAATGAGAAGGAGTGGGAGGGAGAGGAAGAGAAGGAGTGAGTTTTAATAAAATGAAAAGAGCGTGAGAATTATGGAATTTTTGACCAAAATGTATTCATAAGTTATGGGAAAAAATTAGGTTTACTTATTTAAACCTATGATTCTATTCACGCCTGTATATTTCCTAATAGACGCATATTCATATATATATACGTATGTATATACACATACACTTATATACACATTTGTATGTAAAAGATTCTAATACTTATATACTTGTACATACACACACATATACATACTCACACAAACACGCACACACGTACACACACATACATATATATATATGCATACATATACGTGGTATCTATATGTATTGTATATATATATATATATATATATATATATATATATATATATACGTATGTGAGAGTTTGGATCTATGAATGTATATCTAATCAAAAGGTGATACGTGCACACATTTACAAGGATCTCTGCACACATACGTGTGTGTGTGTTTGCATATACAATATGAATATATGTATCTATGAGTACATACTTATTTGTACAAAATATGTATATATTCCATGCGAGGAACGTGAAAATCACGGTGGTGCACCAGCATGACCGCAGCCACTTGGCTGAAACACATAAATACATAAATACATATATATACTTATATGTATGCATATCTATCTATCTATATATATATTTGTGGTCATTCTCAGATGCATACCGACGTCCTTCCATACAACACTAGAGGTCTGTTGGCAACAGTTTTGCATTGCTTACCTCGGTCTCACAGAGAGTCTTCTTTTTCTGCAGCTGTGACTCATCTTTACGTTGTTTTTGTTGAATATCTTGTGCAACGCATTGAAGTTCGGGAAATGGTTCCCGATCAGCCGCACAAGCAAGTTAATGCGTGCAGTTAATGTGTTAATATATATATATATATATATATATATATATATATATATATATATATATATATATACATATATATATTATAATGTTACGGAATTAAAAAATCCGAACTTATAAGGATGCGTGGCGTTCAATCATATAATAATATAAATAATATAAATAATATATATATATATAGGTAGAATTCCCAAGAAAAAAAAACAAAAGACGAAGACAGGTGGTGCAGACAACAAACAGACGTTAACGCTCGGGAAGTGAAAAAGTCTTTACCGTTTCGAGCCTACGCTCTTCCACAGAAAGTAACAGGGAGAGAAAATAATGAATGTGTCGTGGCTAGCGATCTACCATGGCGAATGCCGGACAGATGGTTCACACAGGAGAGCTACACAAAGAATACCATACCGCATACGGACACTATCGCACAACAGATAAGGACCACCTCACAACATACCACAACACCAACACACAACGTATTAACATTGCCACAAATCACATCAGCACAACCATGCCAAAACTGCTATACAATACACTAACGTTACTAGGCAATATACAACATTACCGCACAATACAACCATCATAACAACTGTATCACGCAACGCACAAATACTACGACACAACACAACAGCAATACCACATGACACAACGACAATACCACACAACGGTACCCCACAACGCATCACCTATGTCCCACAGCGCAATGTATCTACCACGCAACGTATCAACGCATA
>NC_142945.1:4869918-4874918 GCF_046866305.1 Octopus bimaculoides | reverse complement strand
GATTTCGGCAGAGGGCCAACAATTTTGACACGATAGATTAATCAATCACATTGGCCCCAGTACTTTATTTCATCGCCTCTGTAAAAATGAAAGGCAAAGTTGAACTCGGCCGAAACATAACTCAAAACGTAAAGAGCCGAATGAATAATGCAGGGCAGTTTTTTTATGGTTTCGATGCACTCACAATATTCATATACGACCGATAACTTCTCCTTTCATCATCCTCCCTAACCCAAACTCCCACGTTCTCTAAAGTCGGCCATGAAATAATGTAGCCTGTTATTTTAGCCACCTACTCTGAGAATATGAAAGAAAAAAAGTGTAAAACGCCGAAAGAGCGAAGGAGGGCGGGTAGTGTGAATTGTTCATTGATAATTTTGTTCAATAGAGGGTTGACACATTTTCGTTGAACCTACTGAATGAAAGCAGCCAAAAGTCTCACAATTCACACCTTAGCGCCTGAAGTAAAGTCTGTGTTGAACGATATTGTTCCTGGTATACAAACGTCGAGATTGTCACGACCAAAACGCCTTCCATTGTAGTTTTGTTTGACTATGATTGACCTGGGATATACAACAACAACAACAACAACAACAACGAAGTTTAATTTGAGCTGATGAGTGACGATCTCTGCACGCATGTCAGATCTCCAAAATATAGCAGTTAAATTTCATTGAAGGCAACAAACCCTCTGGCACCTTAAATTAGGAATGAGAGATTATCAAAATGTAATGCTTTCCTCTCTATATGGTAATGGCTGCTACAAATATCGATTGGTTAGTTGTTGGTTGGCTGGTTTGTTGGTTGATTCTTTTTCTGTCACGTTTTACGTCATTGAGAGAGAAGTAGGAAAGAGAAAGAGAGAGCGAGGGATAGAAAGAATTAACATGAAAGGTGTAGGATTAATGTACATTCAAGCTTTGAGCACTGACAGGCATTGAGTAAAGGAACCCTACAAACACACACGGTGAGAGAGAATAAATCGCAGAATCACAGGAAGGGATGAAGTAAATGACAGAATGGTAAATAGTTTTTAGAAAATTAATATTCATTCCACCATTTTGTTTATAAACACCATGAAATTTAAAATTTGTATGTACGCCATGTTTCCTGATATTTACCATGGCGGAAAAAGCACACTTCCAAAGTTACACGTCATATGGAGGTTAACTGGCACTCCGTCGGTTAGAACGGCGGGGTTTCGTTTTGGTCCGATCAACCGAACAGCCTGCGCATGAAATTAAACTGCAAGTGGCTGAGCATCGCGCAGTCATGCGTAAGGGCCAGAGAGATTCATCGTGACACAGAATGTGACAAGGCCGGTACAACACATTTTTGCCGGTTGAGTTAAACTGAAGCAACGTGAGCTAATGCGTTTTGCTCAAGGACTTAACACATCACCGTGTATTGTAAGGCAGTGGTGACACCTACCACTAAGCAGAGCGCCTTTACTATATTTCAGTATATTTATATTACAGTGAATATTGTTTATGCGAATACTCGCAGTAAGAACGAAAGAAAGAAAAATGGCATCGGAGGGGTGATGCATACCGTGCGAGCACGCAAGGATAAAATAAAATTGAATTTGGTAAATATATTCTCAGACGAATTCAGATTTCAACAAAAGGACATCAAGAGTTATTTCCCCTGCTTATCGTTTATGCATATATAACAAAGGAAAACACAAAAAAAAACATTTTGGTTCACCCGTCCTCCAGTTTTGAAGATAATCAAACCAAAATAATGAGTTTGAGTCACTCACCCTATGAATATTTCTGCAAAATTTTGTGAAAATCCGTTCAGCCATTTCCCAGTAATTTTGCAAACACACAGACAAAGACGAGCGACAACTATACCCTGCTTTCGCTTACGTGCGCAGGGTAATAATGTTTCTGTCAAAGGAACAAGACGAGATATATATAGAAGGCGGGCATTATTCGATTTGACTGACTCCAGTATTTCATTGATATTTTATTTTATCGACTTCGGTAGGATAAAACAGAAGTTCATACCGGAGGGATTGGAACTTAGAACAGTAATATCAAGTTATAACTTTTCTACACATTTTTGGTCGACAGTCTTACGACTCAGCTAGCCCGCCCTCTAGCTACAAATCGGCTAATCTTATAATACAATACAATGAATGTTACAAAAGCGGGTGGGACAAACAAGTAATAAAAAAATGAGGAGGGGTGCAAAACTTTACACAATATATACAATATAAAGCGACAAGTTAAATCTTATTTCTAAACATACAAATAATTATACAAAATACATAAAAATATAATAAAACCCACAAAATGATCAAAAGCAGATATTATTTAAAAAGTACATAAAGAAAGACATCTACAATTTGCCCACCCACACAAAGAGAACACAGAGCGGTTAGGTCTGGTTAGATCACTTTACACCTTTTCCCGCCTGTCGCCACTTGTATCATAATCAGAGATGACTGTCGACATATTCTAGCCTCGGATGTGACCAAGGAACCACCAATGTCATTCGGATAAGCATTCTCAGTATGACTGTAATTATTATTAATTGGCAGAAGGGAGCGAGCTGGCAGAATCGTTAGCACGCCGGACGAAATGCTTAGCGGTGTTTCGTCTGTAGTTACGTCCTGAGTTCAAATTCGGCCGAGGTCGACTTTGCATTTCATCCCTTCGGGATCGATAAAGTACCTGGGAAACATTGGGGTCGATGTAATCGACTAGTCCCCTCCCTACAAATTTCAGGCCTTGTGCCTGCAGTTGAAAGGACTATTAATAGACAGAAGGAAGGCGGCGAAGTGGCAGAGTCGTTAGCACGGCGGGGAAAACGCTTGGCAGCATTTCGTTTGTCTGCACGTTCTGAGTTCAAATTCTGACGAGGCCGATTTCGCATTTCATCCTGGATTCCAACAATGATACAAAGCTTCATATTTAGAATGTAGATAAAAAAAACGATGTCACATTTTAAACTTGAGAAAAGTCTTGCATAGTTTTACCGTTCTGCATACAAATTGTATTTGTAAAGTGCCAATCTGTTGGTATGTATGCATGTATGTATATATGTATGTGTGGATGTATGAATATATGTATGTATGTACACACACACACACACACACACACACACTCACACACACATGTTTACTTGCCATATGCCAGCTCGCCTTATATGTATATATATATATAAATATATATATATGTGTGTATGTGTATGTGTGTGTATGTGTGTGTGTGTGTAAGTTTGTTTTTGAGCCTGTCCTCACTGCTTTAAAACCAGTGTTGGTTTGTTTACGTTACCATAATTCGACAGATCGTCCAACTCTCACCTAGTTGATACTCAATTCGGTCATACAAACAAACATTCACTCATTCGGTCATTCACACTATGGTTAACTGCACCCTATATATGTATATATATATATATATATATATATATATATATATATATATATAAAAGCTAAGAGTAGTAGTAGTAGTAGTAGTAGTAGTAGTAGTAGTAGTAGTAAAAACACTATTTCCCTCATTTAGACATTTGTATATACATCCTAGGTTACACATGTACGAGTTGTAATTTTGCCACCAAACATTTTGCATATAATGACAGACATACATAAAAGTGTGTAGGCGCCGGACAATGCACTGTCAGGGATGGGTTTTTTTTTATCGTGTAAACAAACATGCTAAGGGCATACACTATGTTATGAAAGGAAATAATTGAAAAATGAAACCGGAATATATTCTATAAAATAACTACAATGTTATGAACTGTAAATAAGTTATCACTTTTTAGCTGTCATAATCTTGACACAGGTTTCTGAAAGATACACGCGAGTACTCACAACAGGAACGTATATATACATACAAACAGAGATGTATACAGGTATACATGTGTACGTACACACACACACACACACACACACTCACACACACACACACACACACACACACACACATACATTTTCATTTTCCTTTGCGTTACCCCATGTTAGTCTGTCTTGTGGTCGCACGGCGTTTTTTGTTGTATATATATATATATATATATATATATATATATATATATATATGTTTTATGTTTGTTTTCGTCATTATCCTGTACATTCGTTAGCTATTCTCAATAGCTTTTCGCCACTGGCGCCACCAAAAGTGAACAATATCAACGTGAAAGGTGCAAGATTGTAATGATCTTTTGGACGTTGACTGATGAAGAATAAGCTACGAACTTTCTGTTTGTTATGTTCTTGTAATATGTCCGTTTGTTGTGCTTTAGTTAAATTTTTGAAATATATATATATATATATATATATATATATATATATATATATGCGAGTAAAAATAAATACAAAAAAAGGGTTTTTTTTGTATGATTGTGTATAGAGGAATATATTATTTTGTTTAAAAGAGTTCCAACCCTGTCTGTTTTTTATGTTTTTATTTATATTCCTGCAAAACCAATGTGGGATATAGAATATGGAATATACAATATATAATATAAAATAAAAATGGATGGTACTATGAAATAAAGTATTGAATGTCTTATTGAATATATGGAATATGTCTTATTGAATAGATGAAATATTGAGTGTTCAATATAAAGGATTAAATATATAAATATATATATTAAAACCCTAAGTAAAAGTTTTTCGCTTTTATTGAGTTCCTTTACTGAACGCTTTACAGTACAATTGATAATACAAGATTAGAATTGTAACTGTCTCTAAGAAACGTTTGCAATGCTCTTACTATACACACACACACACACACACACACACACAACCCCCCCACACACACACACACACACTGAAAGTTTTGGAAACATTTTGGCAGTAATCTATACGATGTAATCAACCAAATATTTATCAAGGTATGTGTAAGACGTGATGGCTTGTATTACAGCGCCCATTACTTTACTTTCTCTCTCTCTCTCTCTCTCTCTCTCTCTCTCCATTTCACTCTGTGTGTCTATCTGTCTCTCTCTCTCTCTCTCTCTCTCTCTCTCTCTCTCTCCCTTTCACT
>NC_142945.1:4849918-4862418 GCF_046866305.1 Octopus bimaculoides | reverse complement strand
CTAAATGTATTACACCTGTTTTAACACAGGTGTTTTACTGCAGGAAGGATTATCAGTGACAACGACTGCTGAATAAAAAAAAAGTGGGTGGATGTATGAGGTGGTTAAGAAATATATTTTTGTGTAATACTGATGCCACAGGTACACTCAGGTAACTCTTACTGACAGGTATTGTCTTTGGGATTGTCGGTCTCCGTTCTTTCTTGTTTTCTGTTTGATATAAGACACATGGTTGCTTAAGGTGGTGCGCCAGTGTGAACGCGTTTGCTTGTGTGTATATGTGGATATATACACATATACGTACACACACACGCATATATATATATGTATGAATATATATATATATATATATATATATATATATATATATATATATATATATATATATATATATACACATGTATATACATATATATATACACATATAGATATTTATGTGTGTGTATATATATATATATATATATATATATATATATATATGTTACGGAGATGTACTTGCATAGCAAGTGACCTAATCTGAGACCGTGTGCTGGAACGAAAACAATTGCGGCGTGATAGGTGATTATAAGCCATTTAAGAAACACACAAAAGCCGTTAGATTCACTTCAACATTTAAATTTAATTTGCCAAAATATTTTCGTCGCTTTGAGACCGCAATCTGTTCACTGACAAGATTCCGAGATGCAACACGGAATTTTATTAGTGAACAGGTCGTGGTCTCAAAGCAGCGAAAATATTTTGGCAAATTAAATTTAAATGTTGAAGTGAATCTAACGGCTTTTGTGTGTTTCTTAAATGGCTTATAAACACCTTCCATGCTGAAATTACACACTCACACACACACGCAGACGTATATATATATATCGGTGTTGGTTTCCTTACGACACCGACACTTAGCTGTGTCGGCAAAAGGGGCCGACAGAATAGGTACAAGACTTTGTGTATGCGTGTGAGTGTGTTTATGCTCACGCACAAACGCACAGACACCTATATTTAGAGAGAGAGAGAGAGAGAGAGAGAGAGAGAGAGAGAGGCAGAGATAAATATAGTTGTATACACTCATGTATTGTATGTATATATTTATATATATATATATATATATATATATATATATATATATAGAGAGAGAGAGAGAGAGAGAGAGTGAGTGATAGATAGATAGATGGATATAACATATATATATATGTGTGGGTGTGTGTGTGAGAGAGAGTGTGTATGTATGCATGTATATATATATCTAAGCATACATATTTACATCTAATATTTTACGTGTATGTTTCTTTATGAATGTGTAAGCAAGTGTGTATAAATGAGAGAGAGAAGAGATAGAGAGATAGATAGATAGGGAGAGAGAGAGAGGGGGGAGAGAACGAGAGAGAGAGAGAGAGAGAGAGAGAGAGAGAGAGAGAGAGAGAGAGAGAGAGAGAGAGAGAGAGTGTGAGAGCGAGAGAGAAATAAAACAGTAATTGAGAGAGATTTTCTATGCAGAAAACTGAATGTAGTGAGGCTAAGAGGGACATAGTCACCAGGTGAGGCTTTTATAGGGAAAAATTAATCTAACAAAATCTGTTTGGTATCTTGTGACCCTCGAAGTATAATTTGAGGTTGGGCCAAGGGGAATGCTTCTCATATGAACGTATCATTATATAAAGCTGATAAGATTATTTAATAATTACACTTGAAATGGGTATCATTATGACAGATTTAGAAAATGCAGTAAGGTACACTTTACTATTTATTGCAAACGCACACACATACACACACACGCACACACACACAAACACACACAAATACATAGTGTAAAATCAATAGACATTAAAAAGAATAACAAAGAAGCATAAAAATATTTGACAAATGTGGCATTAGTTTCATGCTTGAGAAGTCAAAATGAGTATGGAGTGTCTTAACGTTTCGGATATTAGTACTTCATCGGAAAGAAAGATTGAAAGGAGTAGTGAGCATATTAAAGAAAAGAAAAAATAGTCTATACACCTGCGCGCGCGCACACAAATATATGTATATATCCTCTCTCTCTCTTTCTCTCTCTCTCTATCTATGTGTCTATCTATTTGTCTGTTTATCTGTTTATCTATCTATCAATCGATCTATCTGTCTATCTGTCTGTTTATCTTCCTTGTTGGTTAAACGATCAGCGATATACGTAAAATACAGACATTAGCATCGCTACTCTTTTAAACAAGTCTCGCACCACATTATCTAATGCCTTATGGGATCGGTTTGTGATGTGAGAACAATTTGACTTTTCGTCACTAGATTTTGAATATACCTCGAGCTACATTATCGAACACCTACTTAAAAGGATAAGATTGTGGTGTGAGAATAAATTTACTGCTATTTCTAGCAAACGAGTTGACTGCATGGTCTTTTCTTGGTTGGCATAAAGCTCAGAGAGCAGGTTTGCGTAGGATGTGGACTCTAGTTCTGGCGTTGTTGCATCGTAATGTACATGCTTTCTAACAGACGTTTGGCCGTGAGCCAAAACTAATTAAAAGACTCAAGATAGTAACGCTGTTTGATAAACAATAAACAATAGTTAAGTGGGTGAAAGCAGATTTAATTTATAAATCTAATGAAGGAATAAATATACGGTTTACGTTGAATATACTTTCACTCAACTGTTAATTAGCATGCTAAAATACAAAGCCTGGAGGAGAATAGGGGTGGTTGTGTGGTGATGTGGTTATGGAGTTGTTGCTGTTGTTGTTGTTGTTGTTGGTGGTGGTGGTGGAGTGCTAGTGATGTTGATGCTGGTGATGATGGTGATGATGGTTGTGACGTTGGCTCTGGTGTCGGCGAAAAATCATATAGTGAAATATACGAGAATGCATAAGAATTCTGTTTTTTTTTTCTTTTTATCTTGATGCTCCTGGAGGGAGAGATAACACTCATGGCCTTTGCAAGTGTTCTTTGATCGCGACCGCGGAATAAAACGATTTGATGCTGCAGCAGAAATACCCCCATACAGAGTATAGAGAGAGGGGGCGGGGAGAAAAGGAGGGAGAGAGACATGACACACAATTCATTGGCTGAACACGTCTGACATAAACACTTTCCTTTTCCTCATATACATAAAAGGAAATATGCTCACTCACATAAACAGAGAGAGAAAGAGAGAGAGAGAGGGGGGGTAAAGGGGAGGAGAGAGAGAGAAGATGGGAGGGAGAGAGTGAGAACACCAAATATATATAGTGCGTGTGTTTCCATTAGCTAAACTGGCAACATGACCGTCCCTAAATACAACAACATATATATATATATAGGCGTTCAGGCGAGTTTACTGGCATTAATGTAGCAACATTTGAAATATTGTCCAGGTAAATCTAGCTGAAGAAGACTAATCAAATTTACGATAACAAACGTATTTGAAGAGTCCGAAACCTTGGTACTGGATTATCCATTTATCTAATGTTCTTCCTAGAGGTAAGACGAAATTTCATATGTTCACTGCTCTCACGCGTCTTTGCCAGTGTACATACAGTGAAGCTGCGCTATAGCGTCGTAAATTTATCGTCTGCTAATTCCAGTAAAAATTGGTGCCTTGTTGTACCACTACCATATATATATATATATATATATATATATATATATATATATATATATATACATATATATATAATTCGGGATGCGTGGCGTTCAGTTAATAAATGAAAAATACATTAAATACTAAAAAAAACGTACGCATACAACAGACCCAGAAGGACCCTAATTCTTCATCAGTTATCGACCGAAATACTAATACTCAGTCTCGTGCCTTTGGTCGATAACGGATGAAGAATTAGGGTCCTTCTCTGTCTGTCCTATGTGTACGTTTTTAGCAGTTAATGCATTTTTCATTTGTTTTATATATATATATATGTGTGTGTGTGTGTGTGTATGTGTGTGTTCATGCATACATTTTTAAGTATATTTGAGTACCTGTGTGTATGTGTGTGTGTATATATATATATATATATATATATATATATATATATATATATATATATATATATATATATATATATATATATATATATATATATATGGTTGTGTAGGAATGTGTTCGTATGCGTCCATGCTTCTGAGTTCGTGTATGTATGTATGTGTGTATGTCTATGTATATGTGTGTGTGTGTGTGTGTGTGTGTGTGTGTGTGTGTGTGTGTGTAATGAAGGCAAGGAGAGCATTTGAAAATAAAACCTGAGAAACTGCATTCCTTTAAGTATTTTATTCTGTCATACCATTTAGCTTTGGTATGTCTGTCTCTCTCTCTCTCTCCTCTTCCTTCCTCCCTTTCTCTTTGGCTACACCTCTCACTCACCCTCTCTCTATTTCTTTCTCACTCTTTCCCTTTGACTCTAGTTCTTTCCTTTTTTTTCCTTCTCATTGAATCACCGACCACCTCATCGACTCATCGACCATTCCTCTCTCCGTCTGTCTGTCTCTCTCCCTCTCTACCTCCACCTCACTGTAAAATTGACCTCGCCCACCCTCTTCATCACCACCACCACCACCACTATCACTCTACCGCTACCACCGTTTACATCGTCTACCCATCCACTCCATTACTCATACCACCACCACCATCGTCATTCCACCCTCACCGACCCCCACCCGCCGTCTGTGATCCCTCCCTCCATCACACCTTTCTTACTTTCTTTTTTCTTCTCTTTACTTTGTTATTTTTTTGTATTGCATTTTCTTTTTCATTTCTCACACCTTGTTCGCTTACATTTTTTTTTTCATAGCGCTCCCTCCCGCCCATCTTGTGCACTGTCTACCAGTAACCACCACCACCACCACCACCATAACCATCACCACCACCGCCATCACCACCACCACCACCATCGCCATCACCACCACCACCTCCACCACCACCATAACCATCACCACCACCGCCACCACCACCACCATAACCATCACCACCACCGCCATCACCACCACCACCGCCATCACGACCACTACCACCACCACCACCACCACCACCGCCATCACCACCACTACCACCACCACCACCACCACCGCCATCACCACCACTACCACCACCACCACCACCACCACCGCCATCACCACCACCACCACCGCCACCACCACCACCACCACCACCGCCACCACCACCACCACCGCCATCATTGAACCCAGGACCATGTGATTGAGAAGCAAGCTCCTTACTACACAGCCAGATAAATGCATATATATATATATATATATATATATATATATATATATAATTTAAATGAGCAGCAAATGTTATGTCATGTTTTGTATTAAAAAGTAATCAATTGATGTTGGTCAATTTGTTTGTTTTTTGATCAAAATTTTCCTCCATTTTCTGGTTATTTAAAAAAGATTCCTGATAATGTTTTATGCTTAAATACCCATACCCAGGGATAGCATAGGTAAATGACACCGATAGTAGAAACTGGTACTATTATCCTTTCGATGGTTATTCCAACCGCTAACTCTGCTTACCTTTGACATATATATATATATAGATAGATGTACACCATAGAAAAGCCAATGGATTAAACAGAACAGGTTGAAACACGTGGAATGGACTGTCGCTGAAGAGGTCACAGGGTGTGTGACGAAAGATTCCAAAGAAAAGACATTAAAATGTGAATAATAATAAAGCTGAATTGAAGAACGAATATATAGTGCGTGTGTTTATTTGCTCTCTCTCCACCCAAAAATGACCATCCTGACATATAACAATAAAATCCACTGTGTTTGTTTTTTTTGTTTATCTAATCTATAGTGTTTTGAGGGAGATGAGTTAAGACTCTAAAATTTTTCAGCATTGGTGTGCGTCTGATATTGACATGAACCGGAAATGCAGAAACAAAGCGAATAGTCGTAAAACGACCGCGTCCGTGGCATTCGGGAGTGGGGGAGTTTGCTCTATTTATAAAGTGTAATTGTTGTGTCACCCATACAATGGGTGTTAATATGATAATTGCAGTAAAATTAGAAAAAAATTTGCAACAAAACTAATTACGGCTGTATTAATTAACTTAATGATACTACTACTACTACTACTACTAATAATAATAATAATAATAATAATAATAATAATAATAATGATGATGATGATCATGATGATCATGATGATGATGATGATGATGATAATAATAATAATGATAATAATAATAATAATAATAATAATAATAATAATAATAATAATAATAATAATGATAATAATGATAATAATAATAATAATAATAATAATAATAATAATAATAATAATGATAATAACGCTCTAGACATAGAAATACCAATGATTGTAAGAAAACACAACACATACAACCATAACAACAAAAGCAACAACAATAATAATAATAATAATAATAATAATTATTATTATTATTATTTAAAATTTTTGCCACAAGGTTAGTTAGCATGGGGGATGTGGTGATAAATCGGTTACATCGAGTTCAGTGTTCAACTGGTACTTATTTTATCGACCCTGAAAGGATGAAAAACAAAGTCGACCTCGGCGGAATTTGAACTCAGAACGTTAAGCATTTCGTCCAGCGTGCTAATGGTTCTGCCAGCTCACAGCCTTTACCGCGAGAACAACAATAATAATGATGATGATGATGATGATGATGATGAAGAGGACAATGATTTTTGTTTATTTGCCACAGGTGAATCTAATGAAAGGGATTTTTTAAGGGCAGTTTACTATTTGTGAGTGTGTGTGGGGGGGGGGATAACATAAAAAGAGAAGGTGGGAGGATGAAGTAGAGACGATATAAAAAGTATACACAGTGTACAAAATATGCAACCATATGGCTAATGCTGTTCTCCGAATAAAGGAGAACTCCCAACTAGAGCCAATCAAACAGCTCCACGTATCTACAATCACTCTGACCATCAAGGATAACAGTCCCTAGCCCAATTGCCATGTTTTCCCATTTAAGTGCGCATACTTAAAGTCCTCTCATTCACCTAAACTATATTTGCGAGTCACTTATCTTTTGACTAATCCACAAAGCGGAAGCCCTTCCTTCTGCACACCTTTTTTTCTTTTCTACGTCGTATTTGAAATAACAATATTTTGTTTATATACTACAAGGGCATCGAGTGTCGAGGAGGTTCAATGATTAATGCTCAGGGACGAGACATTGTTGTAGTTAACAAAATGATGAAGAGAACCAAGATCCTAGTCATTGTCATACTGTTGTAAAGTGGCTTCCTCACACTGGTGTGATGTGTGACTATCGTTGTACTGTAGTTGCTGTTTAACGCTAGTAGCCACAATAGTTACTAGTCATCGGATACCGTTGTATCTCTTGGCAGAGGAATAGTAATACACTAACTTCTATTCTACTATCACATAGCTCTACAAGACACTGACTAGAACAGTCGACTCTGAACTTTTCGACTCTCGATCCTCTGTCCTGACGACCAGCTACTGGTCTATTTATAATGGCTGAATCCTACCACTTTTTACTGGGAGGGGTATACAGTTTCATTATAAAACACATGCCTAGAGATGTACGATTAGATGACAAAGGAAGTAGAAAAGATTGAAAAGTACAAACCACTAAAAGATGGGAGTGTACGAACGTGAGCAACGAAGAGTGCAATTGAAAATAAAGCTGACATCGTAATGGTTGTAGGAGCAGTGGGATTATTAACAATAAGGTTTGAGAAATTTGTTGGTGAGATTGGGATTAACATGAGGGTAGAACGTGATCAGAAAACTGCTTTATTGGCAGCGACGACAGCGAGAATGTTGAGATTTGTACTTGGGTGTTAAGGATCGTGGAAAAAGATCATGAGAAACCTTTGACAACAGGTTGTTGTCCGCTCTTACAGATTTAGCCGGTGAAATTGTGGTTTCTGAGAAATGTGAAATGACAACAACAACAGCAACAACAACAACAACAACAATAATAATAATAGTGATAATAGTAATGATGATGATGATGATGATGATAATATACGTCATGGAAACCAGGTCAAGCTCTGTCATTTAGAGTTCTTGGACTCATGACAGCTGTTAGAATAAAAGCCAGAAAGCTCAAACAAAACCCTGCACAAACCCCGGGTGCACACGGTTGCTGTTGGTAATGCAGTACTGCGTCTCGCAGTAAAACTAGCACAGTTATAGAATACCGACAGTTGATTTATGATTTCCGAACACATTAACCTACAACGAAGGAAAAAATAAATGGTAAGGCTAACATCGCCATTGATAAGAAAAAGGATATAAGCGTTTTAATAAAATATTTGGCTTTCAAAACTATTTTAAAAATGTTCAATTCGAAGACAGGAAAAAACAAATTCAATGAAATAAGAGATAAATAAACGAACGAGAAAACAAACAATATGTAAAGAATGTTTATAGGAGTGAAAAACTAAGATTGATTTTTCTAATACAATGGATATGGAATGCAGTGAAGACACTCATCCATTTCCCAAGGTCAGGGTTTTCTTAATACTCTAAAAATACACACAGACGCACTCACCGATATATTAATGCGTATATTTGTGTTTGTCGGTGCAACCAGAGATTTCTGTGAGCACACACATGTACGTATGCATACGCATGGACTTAAATACATAAACCTCTCTATCTCTCTCTCTCTCTCTCTCTCTCTATATATATATATATATATATACATATATATATATATATATATATATATATATATATATATATATATATATATATATATATATATATATATATATATATATATATATTGTCATTCCAATAACAAAATGCATGGAACTGTAATAGTTTCTTGGGGACTGGATTTTCAAACAACTTATCGAAAAACCTAGGCTTTTCAGTTTCTTTCGGCCCTGTGAAAGAACTTGGAAGGTTGAGCCTCCAACCAGGCTTTCCGCAACAGACACCATTACAAAGTTTATGTATGTATATATATATATATATATATATATATATATATATATATATATATATATATATATATATATATATATATATATATATATATATATATATATATATAAATATATATTATATATATATATACATATAGACACAGACACACATGCACACATACACATATACATACATAGCTTCAAAATCACACAACCACACAGACAGACACACACGTACCCACACGCATACACGCACACACCTATATCCATCAATCTAATATATATATATATATATATATATATATATATATATATATATATATATATATATATATATTATATATGTATATGTATGTATAACACAATAATATATATATATTTATGTATGTATATATGAATGTATGTATGTATAGCACAATAATCCGTCAAGCTTGCTTGCTATGTTGCCCTGTAGCCAATTGGCTATGTCTATTGCCTCTTGTAATATCACCAAGCTTACAGAATGTGTGGCCGAGAGTAAACTATGTAGTGTACCCGTTCATTGTCGACTGCATACATTCTTGTATAAATTAACATATATTAACATGAAAGAAGACAAACAGAATAGTTGACATTTGCTAACGCAAATACATACGCGCGCGGGTATGTACATATAAGCGCACACACGCACACATACACACATACGGGTATATATACTCTGAAGTATGCGAACATACAAAGAAACACACAGACACATATATGTAGATTTCTGATCGATTTCCTTAAGTATGCATGAATAAAACATCTATCTATCTATCTATCTATCTATCTATCCATCTATCTATTTATCTATCTATCTATCTATCTGTCTGTCTGTCTGCCTGTCTATCTCTGCATGCAACCATCCATCCATCCATCTATGCATACATACATACATGTATATATGCATGTGTATCCATATATACCTGTATATATATTTATATATATATATTATATATGTATTATTTATTTATTTATATATATATATATATATATATATATATATATATATATATATATATATATATATATATATATATATATATATATATATATATATATATATATATAATTATATATATATATATATATGTATATATATATATAATGCAGACAGTTGGCCGGATGGATCTTTAGAACTTTCAGTACGAGAGATGTCATTTGTCCTCAGCCGTTTAGATTACTCTTCTCGTCTATGGCCATCACCCAGTTTAAAAGTAACGACGGAACTCGAAGCAATCTAGTGAAGCTACACAAAGAAGATTGTCTCATGGCCGCTGCTCTCGTGCTGAAACTAGTTAAGAAAAAAAAAAGGATATATATATATATAATTACTTATACACACTTACACACAGAGACATATATGTAAAGGCATACATATACATACAGACACACTCACATACACACGAACACGTACATATATTTAAATTTCTCATGTCTCTCCGGATTGTTCTTATCCTTTGGTACTCTCGAAACGAGTCGTTGAAAACGCATTGAAAAGACGAATGTTCAATGCAAACATGTGCAAATAAAAGAAGTGCATGCTGCACACGTACATTTACCGTTCATCTGTGCATATTCTGGACATGTAAATGCACATGTGCAAGGATGTGCACAATAGAGAGTCTACTGCACGTGCACGTTTACCTATATCAATATGCATATTCCGATACCGGAAATTCAAATTGCAAGTCGAATTTCCAATTCACTAATCAGAAGAATCATATGCGATTCTATTTGTGTGTGTATGTGTGTGTTTGTGTATGTGTTGATGTGTGAATATAAATATATATATATATGCATAAGTATGTTTGTTTGTTTTTTTCTTTTATCAAACATCCGTTTATCGGTCAAAAGGAAGCAGGTAGATGAATGCATACAAACGTATACTCTGAAACACATACACACACTTACATTTACATAAGTATGTACATATGTATATGCATATATGCATATGTGTATATTGTGCACACACACACACGCATATATACATGAATTTATATATACTTTTTACATGCGTGTATGTGTATGTGTATATATATATGTGTGTGTATGTATATATATATATATATATATATATATATATATACGAAGGTGCCAAACAGTGGGATTGAACCATGTAGCTGGGGGAGCAATCTACTTACCAAACAGCCATGATGAGTCTATAATATAATCTTTTTCTAAAGCCGGCGAGCTAGCAGAAACGTTAAGCACACCGGGTGAAATGCTTCGTGGTATTTCGTCTGTCTTTACGTTCTGAGTTCAAATTCCGCAGAGGTCAACTTTGCTTTTCAACCTCTCGTGGTCGATAAATTAAGTACTAGGGCTGATCTAATGGACTGGCTCCCTCCCCCAAAGTTTCGGGCCTTGTGCTTAGAGTAGAAAAGAATATAATCTTTTCTGCACAAGGCCCGACATTTTCTGGGTTCAGTCTGTACTATAATGACATAAAACTTTAGCTATTTATGTCAATGATTCAAGCTATATACGTTAAATTTGTCCCAGAGACAAAAAAAAAAAGCAAACAAACAAACAAATAATCCACATTCTCAAACATATATTTCTGATGACTCGAAGAATTCTAAAGATTAAAAGAACAATAATTACAAATCATTTAAATGGTGTGGAAGGGCGGGAACAAAAAAATAAAAATAAAACATAAACATCAATGACATAGATCCGCCTTAAAACGACATTTATAGAACTGAAAACTATATCCTTAAATTGTTTTCAAAGTGCTGGAACCATTCTTCCAAATTGCATTTCGACAATTTATGCATGTGCTGTTGGAATGCATGTTGAGTGAAGAAATAAATAACAGACCGCATGCAGCATATTTGCACATGTCCATAACTCTATGCAGTTTGGAATGAAAAGATATGAGTAAATACATAAGCAATGCATTGTGTGCAGTAAATGTGTATTTACTTACTGCAATATATGCATACTCTGGCGTTGTTAGTGCGGAATTCATCACAATTCCCTGTATAGTTTTATGAGATGAATGTATGCGTTCGTGTGTTCGTCTGTGCTTGTTTGTCCATCTGTGTGTATGTGTGTATGAGTGTGAGTGTGTGTGTGTGTGTTTGTGTGTGTGTGTGTGTGGCTAACTGGCTGGCTAACTGTCTACTGACCAAAGCCTTGTAAGTGAACTTAGTAGACGGAAACTGAAAGAAGCCCGTCGTATATATATATTTCTGTATATATCTATGTGTGTGCCTTTGTGTCCGTTTTGTCCATCCCTCCACCCCATCACCGCTTGACAACCGGTGTTGGTACTTACGTCCCTGTAACTTAGCGTTTCGGCAAAAAGAGACCGCTAGAATAAGAACTAGGCTTTAAAAAAATAAGTCCTGGGATCGATTTGTTTGAATAAAACTCTTTGGGGTGGCACTCCAGCATGGCCGCAGTCAAATGACTGAAACAAGTAAAAGAATAAAAGAATATATACATATATATTACTTCAGAGAAAGAGAGTGAATGTGTGTGTGCATGTGTGTTTATGTGCGTCTGTATGTGTGTGTATGTGTCTGTGTATGTGCGTGCGTGTGTGTGAGTTATGGTGTTCATCGAACCAATATATGTTCTTGTAGAAACCGAGGTTATTCACCTCACTGGAAGCTTCT
>NC_142945.1:4809918-4839918 GCF_046866305.1 Octopus bimaculoides | reverse complement strand
GAAGGTGGTGGGGAGAGTAACAAAAACTAAGAACAGCACAGCAATAACAACAATGACGTAGGTGATAAAGTGATTACAACATCAACCGACAACAACAACAACAAATACAGCAACAACAACAACAACAACAACAACAAGTATTTTATGCAAAAATTCGGCAGTATGACATCAATATTAAAACTTGTATGAAGAAACAATTAAAATCCTTATAATTATTTTAATGCGTAAGTTCCACCTATCCCCCCTCCCCCGCAGTTCCCCGTCAAAACGCCAGTGCACTGAGGTCGTGCTATCGGTAGATATTTTTTGGACGGTGTCCAGTTGTGATCTCCGTCTGAGGACACAATCAACTGCAGCTGATTTTGGTTTTATGGTGATGGTGTCAGGAGACCTCACAGATCTAATATCACTAAGAACATTAGCCCTCGCTCAACTGAACTTTTTCCTTTAGTTGCAGACCACTTTGTACCAAATCGCCTGACACGAAACTCACAGCGTCCCCATATAAATTCAAATGTGCCTTCACGAATAAGGAAGTCTTTCTATGGTCGTAGCATTTTTTTCTTCGAACTATCAGACTTTAGAACTTTTTTTCCATCTTATTGGTTTCCCCTTTTCATGACCTGAGCTCATTCAGGTTTAAAGTAAGTTCATTTCTTTTGTTTTCATTTTTCTCCTTCTTCATAGTTCCTTACACTAAGCGGATTCTCACCATGTTATGGGTTTTCTGATGATGGTATCACATGGACGATTCAGTCGTGATACAGAAAGACTTCCAACCAAGCCCAGTCAGGAGACCTCACAGGTCTATTATCACCTAGGCCACCAAGAACAATAGCCCTCGCTCAACTGAACGCTTTGTGCCAACTCACTTGAACTCACAGCCTTTCCATCTAAATGGACAGTTCTTTCTATAGCAAACATCACTCAGATAAACGAGCATATGTCTAAGGATCCGATCTTTACAGGGACTTTTTGTTGATTATGTACACTACGCCTACGCAAGCTTTTACCACCAATTGTATACATAGTCACACACACACACTCAAATACACGCGTGCGCGCACACACAAACACACACACATAGATAGATAAAAAAATTGATTGATATATATGAATATATACACTTAAACATCTATATGTATGTATGTATATATATATATATATATATATATATATATATATATATATATATATATATATACATACATATATACATATGTCTATATATATATATATATATATACGCATATACATTATACTTATATATATATATATATATATATACATATATATAATTATAAATATATGTATGTATATATACATACATATATACATATATACATATATATATATATATATATATATATATATATATATATATATATATATATATATATATATATATATATATATACCTAGATAGGTACATAGATACATACCTACTTACATACATACATATAATTGATTAATGGACGGAGCTCAAAACGTCAAAATAAATGGCGGTTTTTTTACAAAGTGTCTTTTTCTCCTGGTTTAATCCTTTAATTCGTGATAAAACTTTCGAGAGCGGCTAAGTTTCCTCTGCTTGACAGCTGTTCATTGTGATATAGAAACAACACCTACCTACCTACCCACCTATCCATTTCCATCCCTCACACTCTATCTACCTGCCTACCTACCTTCCTACACACTTACCTACCTATCTACTTCGATACCTACCTTAACCTACCTATCTATCTATCTGTCTATCTATCTATCTCTCTGTCTGTCTCCTTTATGTACCTCACGTCTCAACTCTCATTAAACACTAGACTTGTATATGTTAAGAGGTGAATTTGTTTTTTTTCTATTTTATTTTATTTTATTTTATTTTATTTCATTTTATCAATAAGATTGAAAATAAATAAAAATTTGAATCATTTACGTCATATTTATCTCACTTGAATTCATTGACACTTCTCTTCTTAACGTTGTTGATCTATGTTGTTGTTGTTTTTGTTGTTGTTGTTGTTTAACCCCAGGTCTACTTCCAGGTAGATAGACAGGTAAGTAGTTTGCTATGTACGTGAGTAGGTAGAGAACTATGTAGATATGGGTCAGTGTAGATCTCACGGTGAGCAACTGTCGTCGTGAGCAAACTTAACCTCTCTCTAAACTTTAACCAATATATTAACATTTATAAACTTAATGGCGTTCCTACCGTGGCTGTCTTTTCTTTCTCCTAAATGCAAGCAATCCGGAATCTCATTATCCAACACACAAACACACACACACACAAATAAGAAATAGAAACTTCTTGGTACAGTACTATATATATGAAAAAATTAATAGAAATGACGTTTGTCCCAATTTTTTCACTTTAATAATTAAATGTCTATAATTTTACAAAAGTTTGTTATAAATATTATTAAGATGGAAAAGTTATCAGAAAAACCATTTCTATTCATTTTACATATATATATATATATATATATATATATATATATATATATATATATATATATATATATATATATATATGTATATATATATATATATATATATATATATGTTGGGGGGACAAATACTCGAGACCCCCATATATATATATATATATATATATATATATATACGACGGACTTCTTCCAGTTTCCGTCTACCAGATCCACTCACAAGGCTTTGGTCGACCCGAGACTATTGTAGAAGAAACTTGTCCAAGATGACACACTGTAGGACTGAACCGAGAACTATGTGGTTGGTAAACAAGCTATTTACCACACAGTCACACCTGAGTGAGATTTGTCTGCTATTACGAAGCATCTCCAATGACCATGTTTCACTGTTGAGCATTCCGATTGTCCTGTCAAATGTGTGGTTGTTTATTCACCGTAATTTTCACTAATCGTACCGCATATCGTGGCTTTGAAATTTCAATGCCGTGATTATTTTCATTTAGAACGACATGGGATCATAGATGGGGGAGGCCAGATCTTTCTAATTTGAACATAAACCAGGTAGAATATTTTAGACTTATATGACCATTTCAAATGTTACAGGGTTAAGCTACACTTGTTGATTCCTGGCTAACTGTTATCTCGCTGTCATGAGTTCGTTTCCTTATGTATTATTATGTATTGGGTCTTCTCTTCTTGATAGTCAGTCACTCGCAACTGTGCAGAGCGGTGTTACGTAAAATCATTGGATACGCCGAATTCACAACGGATGTACTTGGGCCCGGTTTCCCGGTTTCTATGTCGTGTGTCCCCGCCCCCAATTGGACGGGACGCCAGTCCATCGCAGCGTTACTCAAGATGCAGGAAGAAAGAGTGAGAGAAAGTTGGGGCGAAAGAGTACAAGGGTCGCCACGGAGCCTCGTAGAGCTTTAGGTGTTTTCTCTCAATATACACACACAACACCCGGTCTGGGAATCGAAACCGCGATCCTCCGACTGCGAGCCCGCTGCCCTAACCACAGGGCCATCGCCCCTCCACATATGCATAGGCATATCTAGAAGAGTACTGCTCAGTGTTTGTGAAATATATAAAAGGTGTAACAGAGTACCTAGAGATTTATACGCACAGTATGTTAGCGATATATCTGCATGCTTCAACGGTTATCTATGAGCGTGGGTGAATATGTAAATTTGTACGTACGTACGTACGTTTGTATGTATGTTTGTATTCATGCATGAATGAATGTGCGTATGACAAAATATATATATGAATGAATCAGTGAATGTATATATATATCAATGTATGTATGTGTGTGTGTGTGTGTGTGTGTGTGTGTGTGTGTGTGTGTGTGTGTGTGTGTGTGTGAATGTCTGAGTGCACCCGTATGTGTATATTTCTGATTTGTATTGTTGGGAATTTCCGGTGTGGCTTGAGGCTGAATATTTTTTCTTTCATATTTTTTATCGCTTTCTCACTTTATCTTCTTTTCTCTCTTCCCTTCTTCCATTTATGTATATATATATATATATATATATATATATATATATATATATATATATATATATATATATATATATACACACTCACACGCTCTTACACCCGCTTGTAGAAGTTGAAATCAATGCTCTGCTGCAAGGAAGTACCCTTATATGGCAACTTAACCTGGGTACATATCACAACAACTATTTCTCACGACTTCTTATGACATGTAGACAAACACGCACGCACGCACGCACGCACGCACACCTCAGTGAACATATAACTACACACAGGCGCACAAACCTATATAGATATACAAGTGTGAGTCCCTGTATGTGTGTGCATTATATATATATATATATATATATATATATATATATATATATATATATTTATGCATATATACATATGTATGTATGTCTGTACCCATGTATGTATTTGTATGTGCGTATCTAGAATGATATTGACAATTTATCGAAAACACTTGAAGATGATGTAACATAGAATCTGCGTCCAAACAAAGTTCTTCTTGAATACGTTCTCCGCTCTATACTATCTCGACGTCTTTTTCTGTCTCTTGTGGTTCCCAGCCGTTCTACGTGGCTTCCCATGATCTCAGCCCCACCTTTAAATAAACCTCTTGCTATCACCTGTCTATCCATTCAGAAGACCATGTTAATTTATGGAACCCAACCTCTTCTCACCTACATTCTATAACTTAACGCTTCATAGCTTTTTTTTTTTATTATTTATTGCCCAAACACCGTGAGGTATTCGGAATGAGGATATTTTACCTGGATTTAAAGGACTGGGGTATAAATTTGCTGCTTGAAGCAATTATAATCGTTTTCTTTTTTTCATTTTGAAGCCATAATTCTGACAAAATTATTGGTCTATAGAAAGGGAAATGATATACTTATGGGCTTTAATTTGACTTCTTATATATAAAGAATGGAACACCAGTGGGCTGGCAGAATCGTTAGCAAGCCCTGCAAGACTCTTAGCGGTATTTCGTCTGTCTTTACGTTCTACTCTTCTACTTTTTACGTTCTAAGATTAGATCTCGCACAAGAGCTGTTTCTGTTGATCAAACATTTATTAAAGAGGGAGGGGCATATTTGGTGGGACTGGTCAGCTATTTCTTTTGGGGGGGAGGGTGAGAAAGTGAAACTGTTTCAACCTCAGATGAGGTTTTCCTCTTCTTTCTTTCTTTCTTTCTTTCACACTTTCATTCATTTATTCATTCACTCATTCATTCCTTCATTCATTCATTCATTCTTTCTTTCTTTCTTTCTTTATTTCCTTCTTTCTGTCTTTCTGTCTTTCTCTCCCTTTTCCTTCTTCTTCTTCTTCTTCTTCTTCTTCTTCTTCTTCTTCTCCTTCTTCTTCTTCTTATCCTTCTTCTTCTTCTTCTTCTTCTTCTTCTTCTTCTTCTTCTTTCTCTCTCTCTCTCTCTCTCTCTCTCTCTCTCTCTCTCTCTCTCTCCCTCTCTGTCATTCATTCATTAACTTACTGTTTGCTTTATCGAATCTTTCATTGAAATTTTATTTCATTCACTCCCTCATTCATTCATTCTCTCACCTTCTCCTCTTTCTCCACCTCTCCTCCTCCTCCTCCTCCTCCTCCTCCTCCTCCTCTTCTCTAACTTTTAATGCATATACCTTACGTTGTACGTCCACGACCACCACGCCCACCACCGCCACCACGACCACCACCACCGCCACCAACGCTAGTGGTTTGTTATTTATAATCCAAACCATTGCGTCAAATGAAATGATAATAAAAAAACAAATTATCGAAATTCCTCACACAGCCGCCAGTCACCCGCGAAGAACACCTGCTGCTACTGCTGCTACTGCTGCTGCTGCTGCTACATTAATACATGTTGTTGCTGGTTTCCTATTTAGCTGCTTCAAATGTCATTTCGCTAATAAAACATGGAGCTTAAAAGTAAAACAAAGAAACTGATATCGTATAAACACATAACATAATATTACAAATGCAGCAGCAGTAGCAGTAGCAGCAATAGTAGTAGTAGTAGTAGTAGTATCATCAGCTAAAACAGGCAGCAATGATGAAGCGAGGTTTCCTCTATGTGGTCGGTTGACCCCCTAAAACAGCAGACAAATCTTCAAATCGCACCTCACAGCCTTAGCATAACGTGATCCTGGTTTCGCTTTTCATCGAAAAAAATTTTTTTTTTTAAGTGATGGCCATGGTTAGAAAGTCTTTGCTTAAATGTCTTCTCAGTCGGAGCTGTGCTGGGACTAAATATTCTTTCTCATCTCCAGGCACAAGGTCCGAAATTTATTGGGGAAGGAGGCTAGTCGATTAGATCGACCTCAGTACGTAACTGGTATTTAATTTATAGACCTCGAAAGGATGAAAGGCAAAGTCGACCTCGGCGGAATTTGAACTCAGAATGTAAAGACGGACGAAATGCCTCTAAGCATTTCGTCCAGCGTGCTAACGAATCTGCCGTCTTAATAATAATAATAATAATAATAATAATAATAATATTAAAAAGAAAACAGTGACACCATGCATAACAAAAGCGGTAACCGCAATAATAGTAACAACAACAACAACAACAACCATATCAAGCAGAAAAGTATGATATCTCTGCTGGAAACTCGATCGTTGCTTGAGAATCAAGTTCGAGTAGGACCAACGCAGCGTCTGTTGAATGATAATGTATGGCTGATCTTCTGTATACCAACACCACTACCAACCACCACCACCACTACCACTATCACCACCATCACCACCTCTACCGCTACTACCACCGCCACAACAACAACAAAAACAGCAGTAGCAATATAACAACAGCAATTCCAACTCTTTGAGCGCTGAGCTTAAAACCAAACGAGGTCAAATTTACTTGTCAACCTTTCTGGGTCATTAAGAAAAAATACTCAACTCTGGCGATGAATCAGTGGAACTTAAGACCGTCAGGCTGGATGCCTTGTAATTATTTGTTCCGGTTGTTTGCGTTCTGAGTTCAAATCTCGCCATATGCCACTTGTGTGGGCGACTTAATATATCTGTCTGTTTAACAAACCACTAGGCACCTTCAGTAGCCTTAGTGAACTTCACTCTGCTGCAAACGTCTTGCTGCTCTTTCCCGTTTGAGAGGACCTTCCTCCTTCCCTCCCATCCGTCATAACGGATCATGGACCCTGCCTTTTTGAACTCAGAACGTAAATCTGGGGGCCAGTCGATTAGATCTGCCCCAGTACGAAACTGGTACTTATTTCATCGACCCCGAAAGAATGAAAGGCAAAGTCAACCTCGGCGGAATTTGAACTCAGAACGTAAAGACAGATGAAATACCGCTAAGCATTTAGCCAGGCGTGCTAACGATTCTTATTTCTTTATTGTCCACAAGAGGCTACACACATAGGGGACAAACAAGGACAGACAAAGGGATTAAGTCGATTATATCGGCCCCAGTGCCTAACTAGTGCTTATTTCATCGACCTCCGAAAGGATGAAAGGCAAAGTCAATCTCGGCAGAACTTGAACTCAGAACATAAAGAGAGATGAAATACCACTAAGCATTTCGCCGGCGTACTAACGATTCTGCCAGCTCACCGCCTTACACACTGTGAAAAATGCTAAAACGAAACATCTTACAAAAAAAGGAGAAAGATTATAAGAATAAGCAGTACTACAAAAGAGAACGAATACAAGAATAACAAACCTGTATACGGGGAGGGAGGTGGGGGTGAGAGAATAATAGAACATAATTCTTAACAGAAAAGGTATGGTGGGGGTTATAAGATTAACTCTTCCTACGGAAAGGGTGGGGTTGTAACAACGAGAAAAATCAAATGTACTGAGGCTGGAACGAATATTAAAATGGAAAAAAAAAAAACTTATAAAAGGGTTTTGGCGGTAGGAGTGAGTATTCGAGCCAGCATGTCTAGGAAAGGAGGAAAGAATATAAGAGTTACGAATTTAATTATGGAGAGGAGGAAATTATGTTAAATATGAGACATTTTACAAATATTAATGAGAAAAGAATACACACATACAAATACGTATGTATCTATACATACATATTTATGTATACATATACATATACATACACAGAAACGCACATACACACACACTTTTGTGTGTATATGTGTGTGTGTGTGCGTGCACGCGAGTATGTATGTATATACAATGTATATACTCATATATATACATACATACACACACATATATAAGTTTAAAATGTATTAACAAAGCACAAAGAAAAGAACTGAATATATCTGTAAAATTGAAAATAAATGTTTATCTCTCTGTCTTGTACGTATACATACATACATACATACATACGCACATACATATATATATATGTATGTATATGTATATGTGTATTTATATGTATGTATATATATATATATATATATATATACACATACATATACAAATTTATATACATATATACATACATTAACACACACACAAACTCACACACATATATGCGGTAGTTTGAAATTTAGTACTAAACACTAACAAAAAAGATAAATATATGCATCTGTAAATTTGAAAACAAATATCTATTCCTTTCTCTCACTCTCTCTCTCTCTCTCTCTCTCTCTCTCTCTCTCTCTCTCTCTCTCTCTCTCTCTCTCTCTTCTATGTGTATGTATATATATATATATATATATATATATATATATATATATATAGTCTTCTGTTCCATTATAGGTAGGATCAACAAAAATGTACTCCATCTCGTAAAAGATAAATATCATTTAATATACACAGAATTGAAGAAAGAACTGTTATATTTCCATGCAATGTATCTCAAAGCACTCTTTCAGGCTCAGTACATACCATTAGTCCTATTCGAAAATCAGGTCGTTGGTCTATGAGAATACATAAGAAATTTAGGGGAAAAAAAACATAAATTTATACGTCTTTAGTCAATTAGGCTTCGAAATGACTAATTTGTCCAAAATTTGTTTCTTAGATATTTCCCTAGGCTTGAACTTACGCTCTTATAAGCCCTAGCATCAACAAAATGAGAAGATCATATATATATATATATATATATATATATATATATATATATATATATATATATATATATATATATATATATATATATAAATATAAATATATATACATGCATATATATATATATATATATATATATATATATATGCATGTATGTATATTTATATATATAGAGAGAGTTCTGTCAACCCTCCTGTCAACTTGATAGGATAGCCAACATCAGTAATGGGATATCTAATCTATCCTCTTCAAATGCAATATTTGATAAAGCAGCCCCCTACTATAACAATGCCCTAGCTAAAAGCGGCTTCATAGATAAGATATATATAACCTTTCAGCTAAAAATATGAAGCCTAAAATAGACCTTGGACAATAACATGGTTCACTCCGCACCTTTCCCCTTAAATGTCAAAAGCAGCATAAGAACGGAATTTCCGGCATTATTAAATAAGCATTTCCCAATAAACCACAAAAGCAGGAAATTTTTTTTAATAGACGCTTGATCAGGCTTCACAGATAATCTCAGTTGTTTACGAAGCCGAAATCACAGCAGTATTCCAAGATAAGGTAACTGAAGAGATAATTATTTCGGTCTATGCGCAGGAAATCGAAAGACTAAATGAATTTATGTATTTATAAAATTTTAAATAACTACGTCTCTCGTCTCTCTCCTTCCCTTTCTCTTTTCCCTTCTCTCTCTCTCCTCTAATAGTTTAACTATTCATCACAATATGTATGTGTATATATATATATATATATATATATATATATATATATATATATGTGTGTGTGTGTGTGTGTGTGTATGAACAGGTTGTTGGTATATGTATGTTATCCATCTCATCATGAGATATGTACTTAATGTACTTTATTTTATCGGTCCTGAACAATGAAAGGCAAAAATTGACCTCGTTGTCATTTGAACTCAGAACGTAAAAGGCGAGAGGAAATACCGCAAAGCATTCTTTCCGACGCTCTAGCAACTCTGCCTGCTCGTCGCCTTATATACATGTATACATATATGCATACATACATACATATATGTATGTGTGTGTGTTTCTGTGTATAGACATATGTATATATATATATATATATATATATATATATATATATATATATATATATATATATATATATATATATATATATATACGTACACATACACATATATTTATATATATGTATATATATATATATATATATATATATATATATACATTACATAATGTAAACGGAAATTAACGAGTGGAGAAGAAAGGAAAGGCTGTGGGAAAAGGATGAGAACGATAGACAAGTCAGAAAGAAAGGAAGGCAAAAACAAAGACGAGAAAAGTATAACATAAAATAACATGAAATAACATAAAAATAAAATAAAAATAAACAAAACAAGAGAAAATAAAGAGATAACTTTACAACAGTCTGTGTGGGTTTTCTACATTCCGATGACGTCATATTAGAGGTTCCGCTTTTTTTTTTGTTCCCTTATTTATTTTATTTGATACGTCAGCCATTTTGTCCATAAATGAATTTTGTTATTTTGCTTGTTGAATTCTTGTTTTGTTTCTCCACTTCTTTCCCGACATTTTCTATGTAACATTTGATGTTTGTTCTTTATTTTTATTTTGTTTTGGTATTCTTTTATTAATTGTTTAAGGTTGTTTTTTGTTGTTCTTTATTGGATGCATAAATTTTTTTTATTTCTTATATATTTAATTTTATATAATATATATATGTTTAGTTTTGTGTGTTTGTATATATATATATATATATATATATATATTCAACAGGATTCCTCACATTTTAAAATAGGCTGAAGGTGAATTAATTAGGAAGTTGATAATATTACAGGTTATTGGGATTTTGCTGTTCATTTATTTATATTTATATACATATGTATATTTATTTCTATGTAGGTGTCGTTTTAAAATAGTATAAAATCGGAAATGGAGTTAATAAAACGGTTCTGATAGACGCTGGTCGTACATAGATGTGTTTTATTTAATCTGTTGAACTACAAAAGGGAGGAAACCACGAAGTACAAAGCACACAGGTAGGTACAGACACGACACAACACGACACCTATACACCCACACATGTACAAACATAAGTGACGAAATGAGCAAACGAGGAAGTCCCCATAGGGTGACCCGTTATTCTAGAAAGAACAGCTAAAATTTTCTTTAACTGTCACTTTAACGACTTCGATGTGGAAGAAATTATTAGATATGACACGGGCAACAGTTTTCGACGAGAATCGGGCCGCTTGAAGCATAGCGCATCAACAGGTAGGCTTCAGTACTAAAAAAGTCCAAGGTAATTTTCCGTTCGCAGGCCACTCAGAAATACACACAGGCCACCGTTTGACTGAATTTGATCATCTGATCTCTTATAAATACGCTGTTTGAATGACAAAAAATATACCACTGGATGGTCACAATTTGAAAGTCTTTCATCTTACATTTGCGCAACCAGAACAGACCGAGGGTTATATATATATATATATATGTACACACACATATATCTGATTTTATACTATTTTTAGACGACACCTACATAGAAATACATATATATATGTATATAAATATAAATAAATGAGTAGCAAAAGTCCAATCACCTGTAATATTAGGAAAACGAACTAAACATCCTCCACACCGCTATACCAGATGAACCAACGCCCCGGCATGAGGTATGGGCGAGAGCAGCGCAGTCAATCCCCTCATACGCCAAATGGGCCAACAGCTGGGACAAAGATTTATACAGGAGTGGTAATGTGAAAGCCAGCCATCCTGAGGAAATCAGGTAAACCACGGTGGTGTCTTAGCATGACCTCAGATGCATGGCTGAAACGAATAAAAGAATGTATGTATGTATACCACCACCACCATCATCATCATCGTTTAACGTCCGCTTTCCACACTAGCATGGGTTGTACGATTTGACTGAGGACTGGTGAAACCAGATGGCTACGCCAGGCTCCAATCTGAACTGGCAGAGTTTCTACAGCTGGATGCCCTTCCTAACGCCAACCACTCCGAGAATGTAGTGGGTGCTTTTACGTGCCACCGACACGAAGGCCAGTCAGGAGGTACTGGCAACGGCCACGCTCGAATGTCTTTTCACGCGCCACTGTCACAAGTGCCAGGAAGACGACGTTGGTAACGATTACGCTCAAATGGTGCTATTTACGTGCCACCGGCACGGAAGCCAAACAGTTGGTACTCTGGCCATGTTAGCTTGGTGATAACTATTAATATATATATATATATATATGTATATATATATAATAGATAGATAGATAGATATATAGATAGATAGAATTTGAGGTAGATTTGTTTGTCTAAATCAGAGCTTGCAGAAGTCAAAACAACGAAAACCGCAAATCGCACCTTAAACCCATAAAAAGAAAAAGAAAAAAATTACTAGAATACACATAACATATAATGTATTCCTAGATAAACTATACCAGACATTACGTGGTGCTAATGGTTAGAAAACCTTTTGATCATGTGTCGTCTGAATCGGGTGACCTTGCTTTAGACATTAACAGCAGTGACATGAACAATCATTGAATGAGCGACAAACTATTTGCAGTAACATTTTCTATGTAGGTAACTATTTAATTTCTTTGATCTTTACCGCCAGTTTTGTTGTTTATTGTCTATATTTGCTTGTGTTGTTGTTTTTCTTATTTAGATTTTTGTCCCCCTCGTTTACCTGCCCATTTTTCGTTTTTGCAAATATGAAATTTAAATCTACTTATTTAGCTGTAATAACCTAAGCTTTCAGACGTATTATGTTACGTAAATAAATTAAATACATTTATGTAAGTGAATGTATATACATTTGTATGTAGGGATGTAAATGAACAAATACACACAGACACAAACACATGTGTAGTGTGTATAGGTGTGTGCGTATAAATGTGTCTGTCTGTCTGTCTATGTGTGTGTGTGCGTATTTTAAGTGTGTGCATGTGTGTGTATACCTATCTGTGCGTCACTTTCTGTGTTGCTGTCCTCCAACCACCGCTTGAAAACTGGCGTTGCTTTGTTTACGTTCAATACTGGTGTTGCTTGAGGGAGATCTGTCTTCCATTTTTGTCAGGTTGCGTTACCACGTACAGGCTACTTCACTTGCTCATCGTTAATATTTCTGACCTTTTGATTCCAGATCTGACTTCAACATGCTGATCTGTGGTCAATGACATTCCAATCATGTCATAAGTATCGAATCTCATTTTCAAACGTTGCGTCTCTTGAATTACACAATCCAGAATATCTTTCATAGGTGTTTATCGATCTCTGGCATACAGGCACAGACCCCATCCACCCCGGTAGGGAGTCAGTATTGACCTCGTTGACGACCTCTGATCTACAAAAACATGGCTGACAATGTTCCGCTAAAGCGTAAAGACTCGAAAACAGAAGAGATTTCGATGTGAAAGGTTAAAAGCCCAACACAGCAAAACTACAGGGTGCGTATTAGGATAAATATATATATGTATATATATATATATACATGTGTGTGTGTGTGTGTGTGTGTGTGTGTGTGTGTGTGTGATGTGTCTAATCTTGTTTAAGTCTTTGGTTGTAAAGCTGTAAAGGAATTCCAAAATAAATTAAACTTTAATATAAACTATATTAGCGTGTGACTGACTGTGTGGGACCACCTGAAGACTATGCATATATATGAATATAGATATATATATATATATGTGTGTGTGTGCGTGTGTATGTATATGAATATATGTAAGTATATTTAAATGTGTATGTATGTATATATATATATATATATATATATATATATATATATATGGTCAAATATATTTACACACATATGCAGATACATATAGACAAGTATATATGTACAACTATATATATATTTATGTATATTTGCATATGTGTGTATCAATGTATATTTATATATGTATATATATATATGTGTGTGTATATATATATATATATATATATATATATATATATATATATATATATATATATATATATATATATATGTATATATATATATAGAGAGAGAGAGAGAGAGAGACAGAGAGAGAGAGAGAGATATATAGAGAGAGAGAGACAGACAGACAGACAGATAGAGAGCGAAAGAGAGAGAAAGAAAGAGAGTAAAATATGTATTGTGCACATACGCACACACATGCTGTGTGTGTGGGAATGTACACAGAAATGTCTATATATGTATTTAAAATGGAGCTTCTGTTCATAAATGGGATTTTTCTACAATAAATGGCGCACACGCGCACACACAGACACACATGAATACACACACACACACATACATACATACATACATACATACATTCATACATACCAGCGAACCGATTTCTTCTGTCCCTGTGAATGCTTCCGTTGTCCGGCTGCTAACTGGCAACAGACAGATGCGAGGATAAGAGAGGAGTTCGAGTGACTGTTTATGTAAATATGCCAATCAGTGGTTTTAAAACATTGTTACAGGTCCACACACACACACACACATACACACATATACACACGCGCACACACTCACACTCCTGCGCCAGCACATATATGTATTCATGTGTGCTTGGATGTAAATGTATGCTTGTGTGTGTGCGTAGTTGCGTGTGCCTTGTAATGTGTGTATATGTGTGGATATTGAGGTGAGCTATTGAAATATTTCAGTGGGAAAATTATTCTCTTTTACATATAAGCATGCGTGTGTGTGTATCTCTTTATGTGGTGTATGTGATGTGTGATATAAACGTATGCGTTTAAACGCACATAAACGTGCACACACACACACACTCACACACACGTACACACACACACACACACACACACACACACACACACAACAACAACAACAGTTTGATTCAGCTAAATGCAACTTAAAGTTTCTTGGACAAGCATAACTCGTCAGGTAACTCCCGTCTTGGCGCCTGAGGAGATAGGTTCGTTTTACGACCCTACAAAACTTTAAGATGTATGCAGCTAAGTTAAAAATATTAACAAATAATATAACCCTTATATATATATATATATATATATATATATATATATATATATATACACACACACATGCTGACCCTTTTCTTCTCTTCTCGTCCCTCCCTAGTTTTTTCTATCCCTCTGCCTCTATCTCTTTCTCTTCTCTCTCCACGTGACCGGTGTTCGGCCAAGCCAGACCTTTCTTTCTTAGTTTAACTACCATCCGTGCAACATGTATATTCCTCCCTATGCCTGTCATTCCTTATATCCCTGTCGTGAGGCTTCAATTTCACACACGCCAGCTTAATTTGATTCGTCCTTAGTCGAAAGACACCTGTTGTTATGTCCTGTTAATTGCATTTGTATTTGTGTAACATTTCTCTGTTCTTTTTTGCGTCCTTGTTTTCGTATACATTCGCTGCTTTCTTCCAAGGAATCTAGTGTTCTTAGCTTAGTTTTTCCTTGGGGCTGGCCATATTGCTGTAATCTCGAGTATAACTATCCGAAACTGCAAAGATAATCTGGTATTCGACCGAAGAAAGAAAACTCCCAATGATCCGTCCTTGTTTTCCTTCTATCGTCTGTCTGGATGTTTTTTATATATAAGTAGCTTCCTTACCAACCACATGGTTCCGGGTTCATTCCCGCTGCGTGGCACCTTGGGCAAGTGTCTTCTACTATAGCCTCGGGCCGACCAAGACGTTGTGCGTGAATTTGGTAGACGGAAGCTGAAAGAAGCACGTCGTATATATATATATATATATATATATATATATATATATATATATATATATATATATACATATATATGCATATATATATATATATATATATGTGTGTGTGTGTGTGTGTGTGTGTGTTGTATCCAATTTTTAGTCTTAAAACACTTTCTAGAAAAGCTATCCCATCATACCCTTTTATCTCCCCTTCCACACTCTCTCTCTTTCTCAGAATTCACTCTCTCTCTCTCTCTCTCTCTGTCACTCTCTCTCTCTGTCACTCTCTCTCTCTCTGTCACTCTCTCTCTCTGTCACTCCCTCTATCTATGTATCTCGATCTTCCTCCTTCTCTATTTCTCTCTCTCTCTCTTTCTCTCTCTCTCTATTTCTCTCTCTCTCTCTTTCTCTCTCTCTCTATTTCTCTCTCTCTCTCTTTCTCTCTCTAACATGTTTATTTAAAGACTACATTAACAAATCCACTGATGATCATCTACAAACAAACGTCTTTATCCCTTTCGCCTCCCTCCCACTCCACCACCCGCACCAGCACCAGCACTACCACCACCACCACCACCACCACCACCACCGCAACCACCGCAACCAGCTCCACCATCGTCACCAATTCCACTACCGCCACCACCACCACCACCACCACGGTCACCTCCACCAGCTCCACCGTCGCCAGCACGTCACTGGTTTCTTAGTACACAGTTACTTTATCATCGAAATACCGGGGTTACCTGGCAAACCGATAAACGCTTCAAGTGTTCCAGTGAAGGTAGTTTTTTTTTTCCCCAAAAAAGTTCAATGAGATGTCGTGGTTGTTTTTTCCCTGTTGTTGTTGTTGTTGTTGCTATTGTTATTTTGATTGTTGTTCTTGCTCCCGTCGTCCTCGTCGTTGTGGTTGTTGTTGGTGCTCTTGTGCGTGGAAAACACTAAAACGGTAACCAATTAAACGACTCCTTTTTAAAGAGTTAATATACAACCTTCCCCCCCTCTTCTCCCTCCCTCCATCCCTCCCTCCCCTCCGCCCCTTTCTCCCCCTCTCTCTCCTCCCTCCCCCTCTCTTACTCACACACATATATATACATATATATATATGTATATATATGTATATGTACATACACATATATATATGCATATATACACACACATATAAATATGTATACATATACATATACATACAAACATACATAGATGTAAATATGTACAATAGGCGCAGGCATGGCTGCGTGTTAAGAGGTTTGCTTCCTAATCACACGTTTCCGGGTTCAATCCCATTGCGTGACACCTTGGACAAGTGTCTTCGACTACAACCTCGTGCCGACCAAAGTCTTGTCAGCGGATTTGTTAGTCGTATATATCAACATGTGTGCGTGTCAGTGTGTGTGTGTGCATGTGTGTGTGTGTGTGTGTGTGTGTGTATGTGTGTGTGTGTGTGTGTGTGTGCTTGTCCCCCAACACCGCTTGACAACCGTTGTTGGTGTCAAATCTTTCCCGTGAATAGTAAAGTCGGCCTTGGCAGAATTTGAACTCAGAACGTAAAGACGGACGAAATGCCGCTAAGCATTTTCCCCCGCGTGTTAACGATTCTACCAGCTTGCCGCCGTAAAGGGAATACTACAATGTATATAAATAATATATTTCCAGCGGAAACGGACAAAGAACGAAGCAGCCATTTTATATATGGAGAAATAATCTCTGACATCGTAAAGTAGTGAGACTACGATGTAAGTGTTTTTAATGGTGTTTCCGTAGAGAATATAAGTTAATACGGCTAAACACATGCATGTAGCTATATTATTGATAGATGCACATTAGCAGGAGAGGGGGAAAGAAAAAGTTAATCTTAGATTTTGTCTATGAGAATTCAACGAGTGGGAATTTACATAACAGTTTGTTTGAGCATGTGTGTGCATATATATATATATATATATATATATATATATATATATATATATATATATATATATATATATATATATGTATATATATATATATATATATATATATATATATATACACACATATACATATATATATGCTCAGTGAGAGAGAAAGTAAAAGGTAGATAAATAGATAGACATAGACATGTTCATATATACATGTGTGTGAATATATATATATATATATATATATATACACACTAATACATATATATATATTTATATACACGTATGTATGTATATATGCATAAATGCATACATATATATGTATGTGTATTTATGTATATATGCGTGTGTGTGTGTGTGTGTGTATGTGTGCGTGTGAATATATGCATAAACCTATAGACACACGTATACATATATGTGCAATCTCTGTACACACACATGAGTAAAAAATGTACACTGATGTCAGTCGCATGTTGACATATTTTAAAAGGCAACACTTTACGTGTGCACGCATTCATAAGCACCGGAAAAAGCTGTGTGTGTGGGTGAGTGTGTGTGCATGCGCATATATTTGTGCATGTGTGTCTCGCCTGTGGGTATGTGTGTGCCATAGAAGGAGAGACAAGCGGAGACTCAGAGAGAGAGAGAGAGAGAGAGTTGGTTGTCCTTGACTGAACATATACCTATTAATATAAGAACATGCGTGGGTGTTGGCGTGTAATTAATATATATGCCTATATAAATAAGTGTATATGTGGACGTATATGTGAGTATGTGCGGTATGTGTCTTGTAATATATATATATATATATATATATATATGTATATATATATATGCATGTATGTATGTACGTGTGTGTACTACGATACACACATATATAGTATGTGCGTATGTATTTACATGCCTGCGCGCATGTGCATTGAGAGGATTCTATGAAACGCTTGGTATGTATTGGTGGTTGTGAGAACGAGCTGTCATTATTTAAAACTATACAGAGGAAGTTATATTATTTTAAAGATCAACAATAAAACTTGTTAGCTTCTAACTAGAAACATCTCCCGAAAAAACAGAACACGAACACGAACACATATTTATACTTATACGCTAAGATGGAAAAATGCAAGCATCTATACAATCGCACATGCGCAAATAACACATACATACATGCATACTTACAAATATACGTACATGTTTCTGTGTGTGTGTGTGTGTCTATGTGTGAGAAGCGAAACGTGAAATCTAGTTCCATACAAAGATTATGGTCTATAAAAATTTACTTTACAGATGTGTCACTTTCTCAAAATGCACGAAGCAATATTCACTACATTATCATATGTATATATATATAAAAAAAAAAAATTAACACCAAATATACAGTGCGTGTGTTTTTATTGGCTAAACTGGCAATATGACCATCCCCAAGTACAACAATATATATATATATATATATATATATATATATATATATATGACAATACAGTGTCTGTTGCTTCATACAGTTGAGAAAGTAAAATGTATGCAATGTATTTAAGTATTGGGAAACAGAGAAGAGAGACAGGGAGAGAAAGACAAGGATGTATGCATATGTAAATTATATATATACACCTGCATTGAAGAGTATATAAATCGAAACACAGTTATATTTATGGACATATTCATAAATACAATGGGAAAAATACACGTACAAAAATAAATAACGGATGTGTGTGTGTGTGTATATATATATTTATATATCTATATATATATATATATATATATATATATATATATATATATATATATATATATATACATATATATATATACATATATATATATATACATATTTATATGTATACATTATATATATTATTTGCGTGTGCGTGCCTGTGCGTATGTATGTGTGTGTGTGCATGTGTGAAATGTTCAAACATCCTTTCCTGTCGTTCCAGTCGTGACTGTCCCCTTTGTTAGATTTCATATACATTATTGTGCTTTATAGTCATACCAGCTATTTGCTTCCTGTTATCTTTGTCACAGGTAGATGTGATAAAATGATATTGAATCAATATTGAGATAGATGCTTTCACCGCTCCCCCGGCCCTCGAAAAGAGGGGAGGGGCACATGTAATTCTTGTTTGGGTTGATCATCAAATCCTTTATTTTGTCTTCTTTTTTCTTTTTTTTTTAAAATTCTTTTTATATACACAAAAGAAAGGTGAGGCTGTCTAAACAGAAGACTAAGCTGGCTGGCTGGCTGGCTGGTTGGTTTGTTGGTTGGTTGGCTGGTTGGTTGGTTTGTTAGTTGGTTTATGACCTGTTCTCTTTTAATTTAATCACTAGGCTTGAAATGGATACAGTAAATCAGATCACAGCCTATGTATGTATATAGATCGCCATGATAGATCGCTAACCACTACACACGTTTTTTCTCTCCTTGTTTCTTTCTGTGTTCCTTTCTGTGGAAGAGCGTAGGCTCGAAACGTTAAAGACTTTTTCAATTCCCGAGCGTTATACTAATACATCTATTTGTTTTCTACACCACCAGTCTTCGTCTGTTGTTTTTTTGTGAATTCTCCCTATATATATATATATATATATATATATATATATATATATATATATAGATAGACAGATAGATAGACAGATAGATAGAGAAAGAGAGAGAGAGATACAGATATAGACATGGATAGATAAATACACACAAGCAACCCAAAATACAGACAAACGTATCTAAACACAATATGTCTTTCCGTTTAGTTGTATGATGTATGAGTTTCTTTCTATGTATAATTGTTGTGAGGTGCAGTGATGGAAGGAAGTGCACAGCAATAAAAACGAATAATAATAATAATAATGATAACAATAACAACAAACTCAGGTGAGAGGAAATCAGTCCAGGATAGGAAGTCAAGGTGCAAAAAAATAGAAAAGAAATATTTAAAAATATGCTGTAAACGTTTTATAAATTTAGTTACGTATACAATATACAGAACATTGAAATATCGCATTGAAATCCAGTCAAGCCATTACATTGATATATATATATATATCCTATTATCAACCAGATCTTTAAACATTTTATTGTTGCTGATAATGTGGATGTATTTCACTGCTGTTAGTGGAAAAGAGACAAAGGATACAAACAAATAAAATAAATATAAAGAAAAAATTCTAATAGAATGAAACGAAATACAAAACCATCATGCAAAATAAGAACAAAGAACAGGGGAAAAAAAGGAAAAGAAAAAGACAACAAATGAATCGAAATAAAGAGGAAACGCATGCGGCGCACGTTGAATGCGATCTCATGACAATAGGATTACTAGTTCTCACGAACATACAAAACCCTTGGGAACGATATATGGAACTACACTGTAGCATTATGGCGTCCATTTTTATTTCTTTATATATATTTTATTATTATTATTATTATTATTATTATTATTATTATTATTATTATTATTATTATTATTATTATTATTATTATTATTATTATTATTATTGACTGTTTAAAAATATGTTTTATCAAATTTATATTGTATCTGTTTCTTCTTCCCGTCCGACTTTTCATTCGTTCTTTCTTTCTTTTTCTCCTTTTTTCTTTCTTTCTTTCTTTCTATTTTTATTATTTAATAGCGATGTTTGGCGATGCGAATGTCCGGTGCCGTTTTTATTGCTTAGAAACTGCTAAACAATAACAGCAACAACAGCAACAACAACAACAGCATTCATAACAAGAATATAACAACAACAATAACAGCAGCAGCAATATCCACAACAACAACAACAACAACAACAACAAAGACCACTGTGACAACAATCACGGCAACAGAGAACTAACCACAATCCGTGAAAAAAAAAAAAGGAATTCCGTAAAGTGAATTTAAGCGATCATTATAATCCTTTCTACTAAAGGCACAAGGCCCGAAATTTGGTGGGAGGGGACAAGTCAATCACATCGACCCCAGTGTTTCACCGATACTTATTTTATCGACCCCGAAAAGATGAAAAGCAAAATCGACCTCGGCGTAATTTGAACTCAGAACGCAATGACAGACGAAGTAACGCTAAGTACTTCGCCGGGAGTGTTAACGCTTCTGCCAGCACGCCGCCCTTGATAATAATATTAATACTGAACAAATATAAGGAGTTGGAAATTGAAATCAGAAGAACGTGGTATCACAACATTATTTGCGGCACATGCACTGATACCATGCGGAGCCAACAAATAAGTGAATTGCAAAAGATCATACTTATGGGTTCCTTACATATTCTACGTACTTTTCTCTCCATATAAGTGCAATCTTACTCTCTGTTTTTTTTTTCTTTCACAGACATCAGTGTTTTCGATTGCACGGCACTTCACCTGTTAGCATCTTCAGATACAAAACCTTGTTGTCCCTTGGGGGTTCAGGGTTGCAACTTGGGTGCAATTCGTATAAATTAAAGCAAAACCAAAACATGACAACAATAATATTCATTTATTTATTCATTCATTCATTCATTTATTTATTTATCTGTTTATTAGCCACGAGATTTAGAAATGATATAATAAAATTCAATGGTCGTAAAAGAATATAACGCTTACAAAACATCAGCTCTTTGACAAAGTGTTATATATAAAAGGAATTCAGACTTAGGGCGGCGTTATATGATACACCGTTTATGAATGTAATAATGCATGAAATAAATATAGAATAATAATAATAATAATAATAATAATAATAATAATAATAATAATAATAATAATAATAATAAAAATAAATAAGACGGTATGAATAATTAATTAATTTAAAATTTCTAAGCCATGAAATACATGCTGTTTAACCCACCCACACACAGGAAGGAACCCACTGGCTATGCTGAGTTCGTATCACTCCCAAATTGTACCCTTCTTCCATGAATCATGCTGAGTTTTAGTGCACCCAAATAAAGCCGTTAGCATTTTGGCGGTGGACGGGTTAGGAAAATTCCGACGTCTTCGGATTCTGTTTTTCCCTTTCTTTTTTTTCTTTTTTTTTTTTCAGGGAGTTATAATTACATGAACAAAGAAGTCTTTCGCACGTTTAAAAACGTCCTAAATACTTTGTCTGGGAATCCAACGTCGTTTTGAGACATGCTTATATATATATATATATGCCACAGAAACTCCCAAAACTAGACACCAATATTGAAGCATTGCCCAGGCCTAATTAGATTATCTGACGGGACACAAGCACATAACGGGACACATGCACATAACGGGACACAAGCACATGGGTGGAGTTATGTCTAATTAATATTTCAGTCTGTGTTCTAGTTGAGTCCTCTGTCTTAAAAAAGGAGCATTTAGTCCCGTAAGCGGTACCACGGTCAAGTGAGATAATCTTTTTTTTTTTAATGGTTCTTCCCATTGCCTTTTGGGAAATAGTTGGAAAGGGTTACCCTCCTTAAAGTATTGTCTTATTAGTTTTGGTATTTGTCTCAGATTTGATATGTCAAAAATAAACTCTTCGTCGGACAGAACTTTATAGTGGGTAGACAGATAAATCGTCAGAAGAGCTTGACATCTCTGCGGTGTTTAAACGCAACGAAACCGAAGCTAAAGACCAGACTTGAAGTACACCTAGTTTTTTACGTATCTGGAAATGTTTATTGTATATTATATTACACACGCGCGCACAAACACGCGCACGCACACACAGAGAGACACACAGAGACACACACACACACAAAGGAATGAGGGTAAATTTACATTTCACCCACTTAAGGGAATGAAATTGGAGCAAAGCAACGGTCTTTATGAGCATTTGGGACCTTATTGAAATACATACATTTATATGTACATATACGTGTATGTGAATATATATACACACATATGTGTATGTGTGTATCTGTGCGTTTATATATATATATATATATATATATATATATATATAGGATCATATCTACATATATATATATATATATATATATATATATATATATATATATATATATATATATATATATGTATATATATACATATATATCTTTGAATATATACATACATGTATATACACATACATATAGGTATATACACAAAAACACACACGCACACATACACCACAAACACACACGCACGTGTGTGTGTTTGTATCATTTATAACTTGAATGGCGGGCCATTAACTTTATCATTACATACCTGACATAAATGCCCATACCTGTATTCTTTCACCCACTATCCATCCATCCATTAATCTATCCATCCAGCCGTTCATCCATCTATCCATCCATCCATCCATCCATTCATTTAGCCGTTCATCCATCTATCCACCCATCCACACATTCACACATACTTACATACGAAGGTCCATTCTCTGACTCCCAAATTTTATAATGAGGGAGCGGAATCAACTTTTGTATTGTACACTTACAACTCTGAATGACTTTGTTGAGTGCTTCATTCATCACGTTTCTCTCAGCTCCTTAGACATGAGAGTATGTGTGTATGTATGTGTGTGTGTGTGTGTGTGTGTGTGTGTGTGTGTGTGTGTGTGTGTGTGTGTGTGTGTGTGTGTGTGTGTGAATGTGTACTCGCTTTGTATGTAAACGCATCTGTATACATACGTGCGGACACACCTATAAAATGCCAGACACAAATATTCATCTTGATGGATGTCCACCCTCTATTAGAAACAAAAGCAAACGTGAAAAATGTGTGTGTGTATATACATATGATATGATATGATATATATATATATATATATATATACACAATAACACACTTACATATAAATAAAGAGGGAGAGAGTGAAAGGTGGGTGGAGGCCTCTAAACAATAGATATGAAACTGCTGTTCGTTGTGGCAGACGCGAAGAGACGAAGCGAGACAGGAGCTGCTCTTCACACTGGGAGCCGCTGTCGTTGAGAAAGATCAGCAACACCTCATCATCCGATTAAATACAGAGACATAGAGACAGATAGAAAGATAGACAGAGAGAGTGATAGATAGATAGATAGATAGATAGATAGATAGATAGATAGATAGATAGATAGATAGATAGATAGATGGATAGATATAAAATCTATTACAAGATGCAATCAGGTTCCCGGAGAGATATCAGGAAGAGAAAAAGTAGAAAAATCTGCGCTCAATTGTCTGTTTCGTTGTTGAACAGATTTGATCTGAAGTGACAACTCTGAGCAGGGTTAGACAGCGCATCGAGAAAGAAGAATCCAGCGCTACGACCTCGTATCGACTGAAACATGATACGGAAGGAGATTTTTTGTTTTTGTCTTTGTTTTTTGGTTACATATTTAATTTTTTTTTTAGCAATTTATTTCTTGTTTACTTTTGTATTGTTTGTGACATTTCTGAACGTGCTGTAATGTGGGTAGGGTTGTGATTGTCGCGGAGAAGTGTGATATTGGTGGCGGGAATTGCAGTATTAATATCTGCCTTCGATATCTATTATCGTTCGTAATATATATACATACACACACACATAGGCACACACACATATATACACACATATATATAGTTGAAATTTAGAGAAAAGCAAAAGACGAAGACAGCTGTATGAACAACAAACAGGTGTATTAGTTTGACGCTCGGGAAGGTGAGAAAGTCTTTTACGTTTCGAGCCTACGCTCTTCAACAGAAAGAAACACGAGAAAATAAGCATATATACACATAGCTATATATACATATATGTATAAATATATATGTATATATACATATATATGTATATATATATATATATATATATATATATATATATATATATATATATATATATAGAGAGAGAGAGAGAGAGAGAGAGAGAGAGAGAGAGAGATGTGTATATATATGTGGATGTGTGTGTGTGTGTGTGTGGTTGTGTGTGCGTGCTTGTATCATCATCGTGGTAATTTACACACACAATATATTTTCTTGCTTGACCGTGAGGATTGTCCCAATTGCTTTCATTGTTGTTTAACATCGATCAGGATTCGCTCAACAACACAACAAACGAAGAAAAGCTATTCTCATGCACACATGTACAATTTGTTTATGTGTATATCTATGTACATGCATACATACAGACACACACACATAATATATATATATATATATATATATATATATATATATATATATATATATATATATATATATATATATATATATATATATATATATATATATATATATATATATATATACATACGTATTTCTATATGTACATATAGATATACCTGTGTGTGTAGTATTTGAATGGAATTCTTTTTCACATGTCACGATTTTCTCACCAAGAAACTGTTTCTTTTTGTAGCATATATATCTGGCTTCCTATACATTGAAGCTTCTTCATTCTGTTGTGAATCGATTTAGTGTGCATTGTCGGATTTCCAAACGTTCTTTCATTTACAAGTTGTGTATGGTTGTCGCCGTTACATTTGCCAATTCATTGGTTTTTCTATTTTTGATTGGTTAGCAAGCTTCTCTATGAAATCCGGGTTGATACTTTCTTTCCATTGACTTCAAATTTATGTCTAAAGAAATGCGAAATGATTTTTTTCTTAATTGTAAATTTCTGACCTCCTCCTGATGCAAGTAGCCCATAATTTGGTGCAGTTTTTGTTTTTTGTGGTGTAAAAGTACACTTCACAACAAAGTCGCTCTGGTTTTTATCCCATTCCTAACTAATCGAACATGATTACGAATAATGTTATCCGATTGTAGTATTCGTGCTTCTGTTTCGTTACGTTTCCTTCGCTACTGGTGCCGTATCCGTCGTTCATTGCCCAATAGGAACTGCCGTTTGAATGTTTACAGACAGTAATAAATTTGATAGAGTGTGAAAATCGTGTTGACTGTAGTTATTTAAGTGAAGGAACATTCAACATCAGTGATTCAATAAAACTGTATATTTCTATATCGTTTTTCCCTTAAACACAAACACACACACACAAACACGAACTTCCCCCACATATGTAGATAGAAAGACAGATAACTAAGTTGAGAGAGATAGACAATAAAAGAAAAAGGACATACCTCCGAAACGCGTCCTCTTTTTCCTTTAAATGTTTATCATATTTATCAAGCTTCGTTCTTCGTGCATTGCCTTTTTTCTTTTTTCTGCCTTTATGGTATGCGCATACACAATGTATGGATAATATATATATGTTTGTATCTGTGTGTATGTGTGAGGGCATGTATGCATGTATATAGAGACATATGATTATATATATATATATATATATATATATATATATATATATATATATATAGAGAGAGAGAGAGAGAGAGAGAGAGATAGATAGATATAATTAAGATATAATTTATAAATTTATAAATATATATAAGCTTTTGAATAAGTTCTCCACCAATAATGGTGCTTTCATACCGATGGGCTTGGTAAAAAAAATATTAATTGTTAATTGATTTATTAATTAATAAATTGATAATCCTTTACCCTTTTAATTTGTAGATAGATAGATAGATAGATAGATAGATAGATAAAAGACAGAAAATGGAATGAACGACATTCTTTATTTAAAAATCACAAGTGTTTCGACACGCTTTTACACCTGATTTATGTTGGTGAGATGTTGTGTAATCATTTTTATACATCCAAGGTGTAAAATGCCCCTCCTCACATGATTGTATAAATCATTTTGCTCATTATGGGGAATGCTTACCCAAAGTACGCAAAAGTGAAGCCATGATGTTGACGACCAGAATTACGACGAGAGCAACAACGATAACAGCGAGGACGACGACGACGACGATAACGAAAAAAAAGATGGCAACAAAACGAAAACGACAATAACAATGGCAACGAAGACAAGAAAAGAAAACGGCAACGACAATGAAGACGAAGACAACGACCGCTCGAAAAAAAAGAAAGCACTGACAATGAGTTCAAGCCGAACAACCATTCTACACAACAACACGCCATCTGTTTATCAGTTGGGGTCGGTGGATGGGTGGTTGCGCACAACAATGGGGGTACAGTTGGGGTTAAATTCCTTGGGAGAGCAGAGAAAGGGCATTTAAGAAGTGGAGAAACAAAAGATTATAGATGATCTATTTTTAATAAATGAACCAATCTATCACAACAGGTTTATCAAGTCGAAAAGGTGGCGTAGGTGGCGGATGTTGACATTTCCTTTACTTTCACCCTCTGCCCTTCACTCTTTTTCTTTCTCTCTCTCCATCTGTTCATCTCCGTCTTCCTCTTGCTCTTTCTCTGTATACATACATACATACATACATATATACATATATACATAGGTCTATATATATATATATATATATACTCATATACTTGTGTGTGTATGTGTTTGTATATATGGAAGCATTACCTAACTATCTATCTTTCTAACTAGTTCTATACTTCCGCCCACGCTTCCCTTTAATTATTCGTTTCCTTAGTTTTTGACATTCTATATTGTGTGTGTGTGTGTGTGTGTGCGAGTTTGTGTGTGTGTGTGTGTATATATTGTGCGTGTGTGCGTGTATATAGATGTGTGTGTATATGGATATAGACACGTGTGTGCACGTATGCACATGTAAATACATATATTTAAATATATTCTGATATGAATGTATCAAAATATATATTTAGATGGATACATATGTATATGTAAGTGTGTGTGTAAAAAGCGAGATAGAGAGAGAGAGTGGGAGTGAAAGAGAGAGTGGGAGATAGATAGATACTTGCATACATATATCTAACCATCCATCCATCCATCCATCCATACATACATACATACATACATACATAGATACATACATACAAACATACATACATGGATGCATGTACACGTTCACAGACAAATAGATTCAGCCAGTAGTGACTTCCATACTATGGATTCATGCCAATATCAAGAGACTTATTGTTACACGTGACGTCCAGTAATCTGCAACTGCTGCTTTTTCTCTTCCTCTGAAAAAGGGAACAGCAAACACTCGGACTCCGATCACATGTCTGGATCAGTTCAAACTTTCGGTTCATTCTTTTCGTGAGGTGATTTGCAATATAATATTTCTCAGTTAAACACCAATTACACGGTTTTAAGTGAAGTAAATAAGATGGTTCTGTTCAAGTTAAGACCATACAATGTATTAAAAGTCGCTTTTATCTTTCAATTGCCAGATATACTTTGAGAGAGGTGTATTATTTACCTTATGACGACGTTTCTTCCCTTCTGAAGTTGTCCTTGCTACATCTACTCCGTGTTTCGACGGGCGTCTTTCAGTTTCCGTCTATGAAATCCATTTACAAGGATTGATCGGGCTGAGGGTATAGTAGAAGAGACTAGCACACAGTGAGACTGAACCCGGAACCATGTGGTTAGGAAGCAAGCTTCTTACCACAAACCCACTCCTGAGCCTATGAAAGATTTTTTTTGAATAATTATGATTATGACCCTCTTGAATAATTTATGAAGTTTTCTGCTGTCGCGATTCAAGATGGTGCTGATGGTGATCACCATTATCACCGAACATCACTTTCCTCGTCATCGTTACTGTCGTCATCCTTATCATCTTCATCATCAACACCAGCACCAGCACCAGCACCACCAACACCAGCACCAGCAACACCAGCAGTAGCACCACCACCACCACCACCACTACCACCACTGGTTGGAACCGCTTGAATACTCCGGAAGGTGCTTGAAAGAGGTGTTACCTTAGTTCACTGGTAGTGAACAGCTGACACTGTAGTACATCTCCAGCGTTAGAAGCTGTGCAAAGGCAATATAATAATAATAATAATAATAATAATAATAATAATAATAATAATAATAATAATAATAATAATAATAATAATAATAATAACAACAACAGCGTTAACTATAGCAACAATAAAATAAAACGAAAGGAGGGTGTTAAGAACTCCACCCAGTGTGAAAGAAGCGAGAATTGTTTGGATTACAATTGGTGAACATGTTGAAATAGTAGGCTTAAATACTTCTCACATTAGTTTGTCAAATAATTATGGTTGTTGTTGTGGTTGTGGTTGTGGTGGTGGTGGTTGTGGTGGTGTTGGTTGTGATAACAATAGTGTTCACTGCTATTATTCATTTAGCAGAATCGTTAGATCAGTGGAAGAAAAGAACAACTGTGCTATTATTAATACCGGCATTTCTTTTACGTTTTGGTTTTGCATTCTGAATTGAAACCCAAGTGAAGATAACTTTACCGACCCTGCCCCCACCTCTCTCTCTCTCTCTCTCTCTCTTTCTCTCTCTCTCTCTCTCTCTCTCTCTCTCTCTCTATTTCTTTTTCTTTCTTTCCCTCCGCGATGGATAAAATCGCAAAATATGATATAATAAATACAAAATAAATGCGCCCTTTCAAAGCCTAGCCAGGTTCATGGGCCCGGTTTCCCGGTTTCAATGGCGTATGTGTTCCCCACCTGGACGGGACGCCAGTCCATCGCAGCGTTACTCATTTTTGCCAGCTGAGTGGACTGGAGCAACGTGAAATGAAGTGCCTTGCTCAAGAACACAATGCGTCGCCAGGTCCAGGAATCGAATCCACAATCTTACGATC
>NC_142945.1:4789918-4799918 GCF_046866305.1 Octopus bimaculoides | reverse complement strand
AATTTGAACTTAGAACGTAGCGACGAATGGAAAACCGCTAAGCATTTCGCCCGGCGTGCTAACGATTCTGCCAGCTCGCCGCCTTATAATAATAATAACAACAACAACAACAACAATAATAATGGTTTCTAATTTTTGCACAAGGCCAGCAAATGTAGAAGTAGACGAGTACCCCACGTTTCTTTATGTCACTTTATTCCGTCGTTCTTGGCAAAGTTGACCTCAGTACTAGAGCGCTTAGAGTCGGTTGAAACAGTGTAAGCCATTTTGTCCGACGTTCGAATGAAGGGAGATTACTCTAATAGGCATGGTGAAAGTAATACTTCATTCATAGAATCCGCATATGCACACATATGCATGCACACATAGACGTATGCACACATACACGTATGCACACATACACGTATGCACACACACACACATGTATGTATATATATATATATATATCTATATACATAATCACACATGCGTGTACAAATACATACAAACACACACATAACTGATGAGATGCCGGAGCAGACTTCAGCCCCGGTATTCAAAAATCTGAGTTTTATTATGACAACCGACTAATTGTCACAAACACACACACACGCACACACACACACACACACACACACACACATACACACACACACACATACATATATGTGCGTGTGTATGTATAATACAAATGTTTATGTATGTACGAGTACATAGATATGTACTCATACAGACACACACATCGCACACAGCCATACATACACAAAAGTACCGTTGAAGGCTGGAGTTAAAAATGGTGAACACCAGCTGTTATCAAATGCTTATAGTCTATCATATCTTAATATCTTTGTCACTGTAAAACACGTGCACACACACACACACACACACACACACACACACACACACACACACACACACACACACACACGCATGCACATACATAAATATACAAAACAAACACAAAATGATATACACAGCGCTTTCTTAAAAGTCAACAGCTAACGTCTTTGTCGCTTATATCTTTGCCGTGCAAAAATAAATACAATTTAGTTGGTCTAAAGTAAATTAGAAATAAATTACTCGCAAATTACTTCTGTGAATTCAAGGGATCACTGGCCTGGGTATTACAAAGTAACTAGCGGTTACCCGTAAAAATTCCTTGATTGTTAAACATACCCTTGAAAATCCCAAGTATGATAAATTTTGTTTTATTTATAATTACTTGCAACAGACTTAATAAAATACGTATTTGTTTTTATCATAGTCCAGCGTTTTTTTCCTCATATTTTCTCATAGTCCAGCGTCCTAGTTTTTAAATGCATATAACATTATGAACTGAGCCTGAAAGATTGTTTGGAGATACATGGCAGGTTATACAGATGAACCAATTTAATGTATCATGAAGCATGAAACTATTTGCAGCACTTTTGTAATTGTGTATATTAAATGATATTTATTTCTCACTGGATGGAACTCTTTTTTGTTGACCCTACGTGTAATGAAAATGAAAACGATATATGTGTGTGTGTGTGTGTGTTGTTGTGGGTGCGCGTGTGTGTATGTGTATGTGTGTATGTGTGTGCGTGTGTCTGTGTGAGTGTGTGTGCATGTGTGTGTGTTTGGATGGATGTGGTGTATTGTATTTGGTCCGCAAGGTTATTGGTGACAAAGACTTTGTTGTAACTCGGGAGAATCTTTATAGCAATGATAAACACACGCGCTGATTCTGTTTAATTCATCTATTATTAGCCAACTAGTTTACTATCTAATAAATTAACTAATCAGTTCCGTGATTAATTGTTCGGTCAATCAATCAATCCGATAATACACACACACACACACACACACACACACACACACACACACAAACGCACATATATATATATATATATATATATATATATATATATATGAATATATGAGCATACACACACACACACACATACACAAATCTAGGTACGCTTCGAAAAACACTCAAAAAACACGTACACATGGAAACAGGTTTAATCGCACATTGGGGATCCTGTTCAGGTAAAGAGTAGTGGTGGTGGTGGTGGGGGGGGCTAAGTTCTACTTGAACAAGTTAAAGAAACTGAAGGAAAGCAGAGAGCGCGGCCGTATCTCTTTGAAAAAACTATGTCAAATGAATGAGACAAAGGCTAACATATCATCATCATCATCATCATCATCATCATCATCATCATCATCATCATTATTATTATTGTTATTATTATTATTATTATTATTGTTGTTGTTGTTGTTGTTGTTGTTGTTTTTAGTTACTCTTCTTGTCGTTTCAAGTGTTGGTTCGCGGTGTTTTCCTTTCCTTTTTCCTATTTTTCGATACCCTTTTTCTTCCCTTCTTTATCTCGTCTTCCTTTTTACGTGCGTATATACAAGTGTGTGTGAGTGAGTCTGTGTGTGTGTGTGTGTGTGTGTGTGTGTGTGTGTGTGTGTGTGTGTGTCTTTAGATTTATTTATTTATTTATTTATTGAATATTTTGATAAGATAAAAGTTGATCGTGCAAATAGATGTTCTGCTATTTATTATCACATCTTAACTTATTGTAGCACCTCCACCACTGATGCCCACAGCACTACACAGGCACCACAACCACCACCACCAACACCACCATCAACACCACTTCCAGTACCACCACCGCCATCACCACCATTACAGCTACAAGCACTACCACGACCACTACCAGCATCACCACCACTGCCACTTCCACCACTACCACCACGACCACTACAATCACCGCGAACACCATCATCATCACCACCACCACCACCACCACCACCACCTCCTCCTCCACTACTACAGCCACTGCCGCTGCAACCACGGCAGCAACACTAACACCACCACCCGTCACCACCACCACCACCACTACCACTACCCCACCACCACCACCACCACTACAAACAGCACCATCACCACTCACCACCACTACCACTGCAGCCAGCACCGCTACCACTACCATCACCACCATTCCCATCACTACAACCACCCTACTACAATCACCACCACCACTACCACCATCACCATCACCATCACCACCATCACCACCACCACTACTAATACCACTACCACAACCGTTACTACTACCACCGCTACTCTCATCCCCAGTACCTCTGCAGTCAATCGATACCTAACACGATTCGCTTCACCAACGCCGCCACCTCTATCAACATCATCACCCTCATCATCTACAAGACCACAACCACCACCACCACCACCACCACCACCGCCACTACCAATACCATCATCATCAACGCCACCATCGACAACAACGCCATCAGCACGAACGCCTTTTTGTATCGAAATCACCATCACTATCAACAACACCACAATAGCGACGGTGATTGTGGTGGCGGTGGTGGTGGTGGTGGTTGTGGTTGTGGTGGTGGTGGTTGTGGTTGTGGTGGTGGTGGTGGTGGTGGTAGTGATGACTAGTATGGTGGTGTTAGTGGTGGTGGTTGTAGTGGTGGTAGTGGTAGTAGTGGTGGTAGTGGTAGTAGTGGTGGTAGTGGTAGTGGTGGTGGTGGCTGTGGTGATGGTGTCAGTGCGGTGATGGTGGTGGCGGTAGTGGTACTGACGACTGATTTATTGTTGTTGTAGTTGGCGAATATGTAGTGTGTGTGTGTGTGTGTGTGTTGACATTCTTCGTAGATAGGGATGTATGGTAGTGGGGGTGGGGTGGTGATGGTGGTGAGGAATAGCGTGGGGGTGGATGTTGGTGGAGGACAGGGTGATGGAGGTATGGGTGGGGGTGAAGAGCGGGGTGAGGGTAGCAGGGGTTAAGTGACGGAAAGTGTGTACCATCGAAACACATCTAAAATACATGCCTATCTAGATCTCTATTTGTGAGTGTATATAGATATGTGCGTATATGTGCGTATATGGGTGTGTGTGTGTGTGTGCAAACATGCCTATACATATGTACGTTTATGTTCCCATGTATTTGCATGGCTGAGAGGAAGTATGTGTGTGACATCTCAGTTGCTACCTGAGGGTAATCACGTCAGCAACTAAAGACACGTGTATTCTGTGCGATGTAGATAAGTGTGTGTCCTCTACACACCTACACCCACACCCACACACTCACATTGTCTAACAATTGAACACGAACACAATCATATATATATATATATATATATATATATATATATATATATATACCGGAGTAAGCACATGAAATGTGCAACAAGGTGTAAAAAAGAGTACTCAAATACCAGAGGTAGAGTAATATGCTTTATTTAAAAGCAGCAGAAATATAACAAAAATAAAGCATATATATATATATATATATATGCGTGTGTGTATACAAAGATACAAATAATTTGCTTTCAAACGCAGAAACGACGTTAGAACAGCAGACACATTGGATAAATTACCCTTACGAAGCGTAAGAAAATTTCAACAATCAGCTATGGGACTCGAACCTCATATTCTTTAATGACTCCGACTAACTGCTTAACCATCAAGCTAATCTCTCCGCTTACTAATTAATCCGCAATTTTAGACGTTCTAACGCGGAAGGCAATAACTACGTGTATATAAATATAAACAAATTAATATTTGTTTTTTTTAATTTTTTATAAGAGTTGAAACGTGTATTGTAAGATACAAATAAGATGATAATCTATTTTCAAACGTAGAATTAATTTATTTTCAAATGCGAATAAATTTGTCAGCGGGCAGTTTAACTTAACGGTAAAGCAAAACCAATTAGAAATGTTTTATTTCTTTCGTAACATACGAAATGCAAAATCGAGAAATGAACAGACAGGCAGTCATCGTTGGCATATGAGCTGAACACAGCAATTGTGAAATGATCAGCTGTCTGGATGTTGTAAGATCTTTTGCACACAAAGTATTAAAGGAAATAGAAGCTTCCGGTTGGAATCTTCCAATTGCCTCAAAGAAAAACGCATTCGAAATCTTCTAAAGACACCGCTGTTGATACAACGGTTCCATGACATTATCGATGGTCCTGAAAAATTAAGAACCATCACCAGAGAATTTCAGGTACCGGGGTGGATTATCAGAGCTGCGGTACATGTGAACATTCGATGCAAGTCGCATTTACTGAGGGGAGGCCAATTCATTCCTGCAAAAGACACAGGAAAACCGTTTGATCCGTGCTTCGCAGTTACTTAATGCCTTTAAAAACCTTTACAGATAAGACATGCTTTGTTTCTTTTCGGATAAGAAAAACTTCGACCAAGAGCAAACGTCTAACAGTAGAAATGACTGACGGTTATATGCATATCCTGTACCCGGATATGCATCTATATATACATGTAGATGCAGGTATGTACATATATGTATGTATACATGCATATGCTCATATCTCATTTGTATTATATATATATATATATATATATATATATATATATATATATATATATATATATATATATATATAAATGGAACAAACACGCAATGGAGGGCATTAAAACGTTCGGACAGATAGACGGACAAGAGAAGCAATAATTAGAAGGACAGGAGAAAAAAGACGGGTCATTCTTGCCTTTCTTTCCTCGGTCAAGTCCCAGAAATCACGACCATTTCGGACAGTTACACTTGCGATGGTTCGATCTAGTTACCCTCCAAAAAGTCTAAGCTAAGAGTATTAGACCCCTTCGTAAGAAAGCTAGCGAATGTGTACAGCAACAAAGATTAAATAAAACAAATAAACAAAAAAAATGGAGAACATGGTACACAATTACGAATACAAACATTGACACAAACACACACACACACACACACATACATATATACGATGGGCTTCTTTCAGTTTCCGTTTAGCAAGACGGATAAAGGCTTTGTTCGGCCCGAGGTTATAGCAGAAGACACTTGCTCAAGGTGCCATGCACTGATGCAGTGGGCCTGAACAGCGGAACCATGTATTTGGGAAGCAAACTTGTTACCACACAGTCATATATATATAGCTTTTGTTATTATTTTTGTTTTGTATATTGTCTTCGTTTTCCGTCGTCATTTAGGGCATATCCCGTATGCACGCTTTTCATAAAACAAAACACCCGCCAAAAACAAAAACAAAAAGACAAAAAAAAAATATTCTTTCTCACCGTCTAAAGTCAGTCATTACTTAACAAGGCCCAACCTACTAACTAATGCAGAATACATTTATGGCTCCTTTGCTGGTTACTGCTTTCCTTCTTTTCTTCTTTCTTTCTTTTTTTTCTTTTTTTGCTATGTGAGACCGTCTGTCTGTCAGTGTGTCTGTCTTAATTTCTGGTATTTCAGATATGTCCCAGATATGATAATAGAAGAGGCAGGAGGGGGGGAGAAATGGGGAGGGTAGGATGGACAGAGAGTTAATTTTTTTTCTTTTTCTATTCCAATGTTTATTGAAAAGTGCATTTTAAAGATTTATGACCGTCACCATGATCACCATTGCGTTGTTTTATTTGCTTATTATCATTATTATTATCATTATCATCATTATTATTATTATTATTATTATTATTATTATTATTAGAAGCAGCAGCAGCAATTTTGTCAGTCTTTATGTTCTGAACTCTAATTCCGCCGAGGTGACTTTTGCCTTTCAACCTTCCGGGGGCGATGTCATCATCTTTTGGGGCCGATGTCATCGACTTACTCCCTCGCCCCCAAATGTCAGGCTTTGTACCTACAGTAGAAAGGATTATTATTATTGTTGGTATGTAGATAACGGTGAGAGTAGTTACTACACCGGAAGAAATACAAAGCGGCCTTTCGCCCATCTTCATGTTCTGAGCTCAAATACTGGTGAGATCTATTTTGCCTTTCATTCATACGAAGTTGTTGGTATCTCTGGTTATTGTCAATCATTTTTCGTTGTTCGATTTCTCTTCGTTCTCACGTCATAGATATTGACAATGTCCATGCTGGAGCACTTCCTTCGAGGGTTTAGTCGGAAATGTTGATCCAGTAAATAAATGTATATCTGGCACCTCATCGGTTACGGCGATTAGGGTTTTAGTGGATCTGATCAACAGAACTTTATGGCTGTGAAACTAACATGCAGGTGGCTGAGTACTCCACAGACACGTGTACCCTCAACGTAGTTCTGTAGTTCTCAGATATATTCAACGCGATAAAGAACGTGACAAGGCTGGTCCTCTTTGAATTACTGGCACATTTTTAACAGCTGAGTAGACTGAGGCAACATGAAATAAAGTGTCTTGCTCAAAGAACCAACACGCCGCCATGAACTGAACCCACAACCTTATGATCGTCAGCCGAATACACTAACCGCTAAGCTACGCACCTCCATACATACATACATACATACATACATACATGCATACATGCATACATACATACGTACGTACATGCATACATACGTGCATACTTACAAACATACGTACGTACTTACATACATACATAAGCTTAGAAACCGGTTCTTTCTCTATTGGCAAGAAATCTTAAAATAAACTTAATAATCACATACATACATACATACATACATGCATACATACATGCATGCTTATTAGTTTAAAACTTAAAAAGACGAAAAAGCGTCATGACGTTTCGGACACTAATATCTTATCAATAAATAAATAATGAAAAGAATGACAGAAGGCGATTGGAATAAAAAAGAAGAATGACAAAAGATAATTGTAAACAAAGCAATGGAAGTAATTGTGAGACAGATTAGATTGCATTCTATTGATGAGTGAGGAAAGGATAGTGAGGTGGTGTGTGCCTATATAAATCAAGATACACACATGTGTGTATGTATAAAAATAAAAAAAAAACAAGAAACCGGTGTCAATTGAACCCAAAATTCACAAACGCGGAAACAGTCACTTGACCCAGGAACCATTCCGCTCTGCTCATGTCAATGTTCTTCTTCAAAAGATAGAATCTGTTCGGTTATTAATCGGCGGGTCCTCTTAATATGATACTTTCATGTACAATATCTGTGACTGTTGTTGGTTTTATATTACTCTGTTCAATATCCTAAATCAATTTGGTATTTCGCCGTAGTTTCTGGCGATCAGTTTAAAACAAAAGTAATTTCAAAATTGCACTGAGCAGTGTGCAATTGGAATCCCATTCCATGTTATGAATAATCGTCTCTTTTATCTAGATATTCATTATTCCGTTGTTTCTTCTACTGTCATCTACGGCACATTGCAATTTGCTGTAGCCGAATGTCTGACTCATATATGTGCGTGTGTGTATATATACACAGACATGCAGGAAGTAAATAGATACCTTTAATATTCAAAATCTTTTATTTGATACACAAAGCGAACAAGTGAAATGTATTCGATAGGTAGGACTACATATTTTAGTATTTAGTTGACATTCCTTTTGCAGTTTTTAATTCAGAAACTCTTTTTGGCATTGAACTGATGAGCTTTGTGATTGTCTCTTGTGGAATTTCTGCCCACTTTTCACGCAACAATCGAAACAATTCATTTTTAGATTTAGGTTTCTGTCGAGTTTTTCGTATAGCTCTATCTAGCATGCTCCAAAGATTTTCAATTGGGTTCATGTCAGGAGATTGGCTGGGCCAAGGAAGCTTTTTGATTCCATTTTCAGTCAGCTATTGTTGATTCCTTTTCGCCATGTGGCATGGAGCCTCATCTTCCATGAATAAAAATTCATTTTCGGTATGTTTTCGTGTGAATACATCAGAAGTACTCCTTGCTTAAGTATTTCAATGTATTTTTCAGAGTTTATGGTTCCAACACATTTGATCAGCTCAGAACGACCATTGCTGGTGACAGCTCCCCATACCATTACAGAGATACCGCTATGTTTCACAGTTAGTTGGAGTCGTTTCAAATCAAATTATTGATTGGGGAGCCTCCAGACCCAAACACGTCCACTGTCTGAAAATAATGCAAATCTGGATTCATCTGAGAAAATCACTCTATCCCAAAATGAACTGGATAAATTAAGTACCAGTTGCATACTGGAGTCGGTCTAATCAACTGGCCTTCTCCCCCAAAAGATTTCGGGCCTTGTCCCTAGAGTAGAAAAGATCCTTATTATTATTATTATCATTCTTCTGCTTCTTCTTCTTCTTGGAGGAGGAGGAGGAGGATGAAGAAGGTAGTTAAACACTTCCCAACTTACGAGCGGCGTTTTTCTCTCCACCTTATAATTTCGCGATTGTTTATAAATGATTTTATTTCAGAAAAGTTTGTTGAGGCAGAAACGTTTTTATTTATTCCTATATTTCTCTGCAATGGTTGGTTGACTTGTGTGTTAAGCATTTTTAATTTGTTTGTTTGTTGGTTGGTTTGTTTACATTTTTGTTGTTGTTGTTGTTGTTGTTGTTGTGTGTGTGTGTGTGTGTTGGTGGGAGATTGCTTTTTTTTTTGTTCATATACTTAAATGTAACAGGAGCGGATGCGTTAACTAGTTTTGTGTGTTCCCACCTCCTTTCATTCTCCCCCACTCTCTATTCCCCTTGCTTTCCCCCCTCTCTCTTCCCCTCCTCTCTTCCTCCCTCTCTTTCTAGCTGTCTATCTGTCTCTTTGCTTGTCTTTCAAATGTTACTGTCTTGTTCAGTTATAGCATTTTGAATCAACTAACACACACACACGCGCGCACACACACACACGCGCGCGCACACACACACACACTGACACACACACACACACACATACACAGAGACACACACACATATTCGTTTATTCTTTTACCTGTTTCAGTCGTTTGACCGGTCATGTTGGAGCACCACCTTTAGTTGAACGAATCGACACCAGGACTTATCCTGTGTAAGCCCAGTACTTATTCTATCGGTGTCATTTGTCGAACTGCTAAGTTACGGGAACGTAAACACGCCAACATCGTTAGTCAAGCGATGGTGGTGGTACGAACACAGACACACAAATATATTCACACACATACACACACACACACACACACACACACACGCATATATATATGTGTATGTGTGTGTGTGTGTGTGTGTGTAAATTATAAAATTTCAGGTGGTATGAGAGGTGAATATATTTATTTAACTGCTTTACACCTCACTGTAAT
>NC_142945.1:4767418-4779918 GCF_046866305.1 Octopus bimaculoides | reverse complement strand
CGGTTTAAGATTGCTCTAGTAATATTTCTAATATTAGGGCTTTGGGCTGGTGTTTATTTAACGACTTCGGAGGTAAGTATACATATGTATGTGTATATATATATATATATATATATATACACACACACATACACTCGCGCAAATGTATATATATATATATCAGTACGTGTAAGTGTGTGTGTGATTATGCATCCACATACCGATGTGTGTGTGTATGTGTGTGTGCTTGTGTGCGCGTTTGTTTGTGAAATAAAGTCGTTCTTGGTATCAGTAATAGTACAGAACGTCACGGCTGGATTGCAGGCCTACATGATCATGATTAACCTTGAGCTAAATACCAATAACAACAGCCAGCATTTCTTCATGCGTCACTTTGAGACATCATGCTCTAATATAACCGTTTAATATTTATAAGGTGATCTTGATCCCCATCTTAACATGGACGTTGTGTTGAAACCCCAAATACTCGTTATTTACCTGAAGAGAAACTCTCACAAGGACTCGTGGCACATAAAAGCACTCATAATTATATCGTTAAAACATGAGAATCGCCTGCTACGGCCGTCGGATTCGCCAGATCACAAACTTTCACCCTGCTATGAGTTCATCAGTGACAGGCATCTATTCGCTGTTTAACAGCCGAATATCCCGTCAACGATATATAGAATATCAGTGTCTATTCAGGCACTGGTTTTGTAACTAGCCAGTGGGCTTACTGAAAGCTAATTAATAGCGACGGAAGTAGTATGAATGTCAAAAGGTAATCTTGATCTTCAGCTTGATGTGGAGGTTGTGTTAGAACAAAGAATACTCGAGAGACTCTTGCATAAGGATTCGTGGAACATAAAAGCACACGTAATCATAGACGAGAATCGACTGCTACAGCCGTCAGAACTACTGTGTCACGTGATTTCACCCTGTTATGGGTTCCACAATGACAGCTGCTTAGCGTCGGCATTACGTCAACTAGGTGTAGTGATGGATTCGTTAGAGCGTTGGAGAGAGTAATTTTGTGGCATTCATTACAACTTACTGGGTTTAAGTCCTGCTGAGGTCAGGTTTTCCTTCAATTCTTTCCGGTTTACTAATAATACCTCACCTATAACGGGGAACGCTTCCCTGTGCCACTCGCTCCCCAATGGAATAGCTAGTAGAAGACAACGGGATCGGTCTACACCGGACAGTATTTTTAACAGGCTACCCCGGACGGCACACACTGTAGCTACACCACTCTTTCTCTCTCCTTACCTGTCTTCCTGGAGTTTAACAGTACTTAAGACATTCCCATTCCCCTTCTCCACTTTTTATCATGGTCATTAACCTGAAAATTGCGTTAACACCACAAAACATTCCAGTAACATATACAATGTTACCGCTCACACATTAATTCCACAAGAAAGTATTCATTGATCTAACAACTTATTGCTCATCGTCGAGACCGAACGAGGATCCATAATATTTTTACCTGTAGCATATCACGGCTCAGTTGATTTTTTCACTTCGAACAATTCAACATTTTATTTTTGTTGGTATTTCTTTTTGTTCTTTTTTTTTTGTATTTCTTTAAACTTTGTTTTGTGCTTAAATACATAAAAAATATATTTTTTATGTCGAGTACACTTGAATATATTCCCCAAGTGTACTAAGAACACGACCGTACTATAAAACCCCCGAGTGTACTCTAAGACCCAAAGCTTTGTGTGTGAAATCGGGTTGCAGACGGAAACTATACAGAAGGAAGATCGTCAAACTGCGCATTTTCTTGAGTGGCAGACATACTCTACCACCCAGTTTAACACCCACCACCACCACCACCACTGCAACCGTCACCACTACCACCACCACCACTACCACAACCACCACCAACACCACCATCGTCACTACCACCACCGCTGTTACTACCACAACCATCACCAACACCAAAATCATCACCACCTTCACCGCCATCACCACCGCCACGACGACGTCGACCACCATCACCACCACCACCACTACCATCATCATCATCATCATCACAATTACACCAAAGTATCACCAAAGCAGGGGACTGGCTCGAATGCTTGCAACAAAATGAACTCCTTCCCTGAAAGCACAATCGGTGGTAGTGGTGTTAGTAGTAGTTATGGCGGTGGTGGAGTGATGGTGGAGTGGTGGCAGTGGTGTTGGTGCTGGTGGTAGTTGAAGTGGTAATGGTTGTTATTGTGGTGGTGATAAACCAGGAGACGGTTTGAACAGAGAACGAAACGACCCGGAAGAAATAACACAACGGACCTCGTCCGCCGCTCTAAAGCGTACGCCACTCTTTTTCATCTCTGCAAGCTGTATACGCTTGATGCTAACTAACTTCCTGTACCAGGATCTTTTCGGATCGCACTATCCTATAACTATTTAGCTCTTGCACTTGTGTAGGCTAACGCTATACAAGATTTCGGAATGGAGAAAATATGGTTAAATTGTCGTTCAAGGATATTCATGTACCAGATTTAAAGATTCAGTCGTCTTGCAACGATGTGATTAGTTAAATAGTTTCTACATATGTTACGAGTTATGTAAGACATAAAGTTTAGTTTTGAAACATATGTAGTGTCTTTATTTTACTCTTCGTTTCTAACATTCACATATGTATATATATATATATATATATATATATATATATATATATATATATATATATATATATATATATATATATATATATATATATATATATATATATATATATATATATATATATATATATATATAATTATTACAAATTAAAAGGGTAAAGGATTATCAATTTATTAATTAATAAATCAATTAACAATTGATAATTTTTACCAAGCCCATCGGTATGAAAGCACCATTATTGGTGGAGAACTTATTCAAAAGTTCATATATTTATAAATATAATTAAGGGATCAGCAAAATATTTGCTTCACCATATACCGAAGTTCATGATCCCTTCGGTATATATATATATATACATGATATATATATGTACATAATTATACATTCATACAAATACATATATACAAATATACATAATACACACACACACACACACACACACACACACACACACACATATATATATATATATATATATATATATATATATATATATATATATATATATGCAGGGATGTAGATTTACGAAAACAAAAATGGGACTCTTGGAAACCCATTGCAAATGTTACAGACGTGTAAACGAAATATTTTTGACAAATTGTTAAATACAGTCAAAAATGCATGCCGTGTATTTCTAATGTATTGGCAGAGTGACCTCCCAAAATGCAACCAAGCAATATCGGTTTCAACACATAGATTCATATTTAGAATCTTCTGAAACTGAATATATACACACATATATATATATATACGTATATGTGCGCGTGTTTGTGTCTGTGTGTGTGAGTGTGTGTGAATGTGCGTGAGGCTGTATGTGTTTGTTTGTTTGTGTGTATGTGTACTTGCGACCACACAGTTCAAATTTGCGTACCTGGTGGGACGGGTGTGTCGACACCTCTCTATTTACCGAATGGTTAAGTTGTACCCAATGATCTCGTTCGCCTTTCTCAATTTCTCCCCTTCTCTCTCTTCCTTTCTCTCACATTCTATCTCTTACTATGTCGGTCTATCGCTCTCTAATTCAATTCGTTTTCTTTTTCCTCTCCTCTCGCTCTTTATTCTTTATGCATTTTCTGTGCATATATCTATGTGCTTTTCGTTGCTTCTTTTTTGCTCCATATCACTCAATCTATCTTTCACTCTATCTCTCTCTCTCTCTCTCCCCACTGTCTTCCTTCCCCCATTATCTTCCTCTGCCTCTAGTTCTCTCTTCCTCTCACCCTTTTTCTTTGTCACATCCTCCTCTCTTTCTCCCTCTCTCCCTCTCCCTCTCCCTCTCCCTCTCACTCTTCCAATGTCTGTTATGCCTGTTATGTATACTGAGTCCATGGAACACAAAGAAGAAAGCAGAAAGAAAACAGACAAAAACAAACAAATATATGACACAGTTGAGGATAAAAAACACATAGATAGATAGATAGAAAGATAGATAGATAGATAGATAGGTAGGTAGGTAGGTAGGTAGGTAGGTAGGTAGGTAGGTAGGTAGGTACATAAATAGATAGATAGATAGATAGATAAATAGAGAGAGAGAGAGAGAGAGAGAGAGAGAGAGAGAGAGAACAAACAGAGACAGAAGAGAGAGAGAGAGAGAGAAAGAGCAAGTTGAAAAGGAGGGACAAGACCCGGGGAGAGAAAAGGGCAAGAATGATTGACCAAAAAGACATTATGCTTCTGTATTATGTGTGTGTATGGGCGTTTGAAAGATGAGAAGGGAGCGGAAAAAAAGAGAGAGCGAGAGGAGGTTTACAACTTCCGGTTCCAATTCGATTTCTATTAAAAATCAGAAAATAGAAATGTATTTCACACGTTAGGAATAAAATAAATAAAGGCGTGGCACACTGAAAATATTAAATATTTACATTAGAATATATCTGCTCTTTCAGGCACACGCGCACACACACACACACACACACACACACACACACACACACACACACACAGCCACACACAAAGACAAACACCGACCCCACACAAACAAACACACACATACAAACACCCCACCGAACCCCAGCCCCACACAAACAAAAACACCAACACTTGCATATGCACGTACGTATACACATACACACACATATAATTGCACATATATACGTATATATTAATGTCTACAAACACATATATATGCATGTATGTGCATATGTATATATATATATATATATATATATATATATATATATATGCGTGCATATATATACACATATATGCATATATGATATGCAGGCATAAGTATATATATATACATATATATATACATATATATATATACATATATACATATATACATACACATAATTATTTAGATAGATAGCTGTTTATATTCATATATATATGTGTACATATTTGCGTATGTATTTATATATATGTATGTATGTATATATACATTCAAGTATATTCACATAATGTATGCAGATAAGATATTGATTTACGAGCAGCGAATTGTATTCTGTATCGCTGAGCATACGTACTAATGCAGACATACACATAATTTCTTGCATAATAAAATTACATTAATAATACATGAGGAATGCTGCGAAATGACCGCAATCCTATGGAAGCTATATAATTAACTAAATATATATTCATCTCTCTTATTTCCTAACTTAATGTTTTATAGGTATGTATATATAGATATCAATATATACGTACATATAGGAGAAGGTGTATGACTCAATGGTTAGAGTATCTGGCCTCACAGTCATATCCAGATTAATCGACCACGTGAAACAGTTGTGGGTCGTTCGTTGTGTCTGAACGAATATCTATCGGTGGGAGTGTCGAATCACCGTTACGGCAGTTTTTTTTATTTATTAGTAAAGCTTGTGAATTTGCATCGTCGCATTTCACGTGGTTACAAACAATTAACGAATCGTTAACAAGAAGACATGTTGCCGTCGCTCTCGCAACTTCCAGAAATAATTTGAAACCCGATCGCAAATGCATCCTCGCAAGTTCAAAGGGTTAACACTGGTTGGAGAACAGAAATTTGAGAGACATATCGTCTGCACATATCAACTAAGCTATACTTTAATGAATTTAAATATTTAAACAACGATCACCTATTTTCTACCTTAATCAATATATAAATATTTCCCGCCTCTTCATTATTCATTTTTTTCTTTTACTCATTATATTTCTTTCTAGTTTTTACAATCCGAAAACCTACGGGAAAATGCTTAGCGGCATATCTTCAAGACAAACCCATCCCCCAACATAACGGCTGCACTCTAATGACCGAAACAAGTAAAAGATAAAAAGTAAAAAATAGAAGAAAGATTAATTGACTTAAATATTTTCAAAAACTCGGACCAACGATTGTGAAGTTTTCCATTTTAGCTAGCGTTATTGATGGAATGATTAACTATGGTAAAAAGGCGTCGATCTGGCATGCCGGGTGAAATGCATCGCGGTATTTCGCTTGTCTTTACGATCTGAGTTTAAATTCCGCCGAGGTCGACTTTGGCTTTCATCCTTTCGGGATCGATATATTAAGTACCAGTTACGCACCGGGGTCAATCTAATCGATTGACCCCCTTCCCAAAACTTTTAGGTCTTGTGCCTAAAGTTGAAAAGATTCTCAACGCACACATAGATTAATTGCTGATAGGGACGCAGTATTTCCTTTGGCAACATAGTATACCACCAAGAACATTGAATGTTTTTTAAGTCAATATTGTATCCTCATTTAGTGATAGCAATGTTGTTGATAAATTCAAAAACGAACGCACACAGTGATATATTCATATATTCAGGGTGTCCATAAATTAACTTTACAATTTGAAAAATTCGGGTACAAAATGAAAAACGATAACTCAGCAAGTTGCGTGTGACCAATGGAGTGTACGTGGAAGTGTTTTCTGCTAAAACTATTTGTTTGCCTACGTTTTCCAATAAGTTCTGCTGAGGTAACCTTATTTTGTGTGTGTGTGTGTATTAATTTTTCAAATTGTAATGGTAATTTTAGGACACTGTATACATACACGTGTGCGCACACGTCAACACCCACAGGTATATATCCACCCATCCATCCATTCATATTTGCATATATATATACGGATCAAAGGCCCTTCTCGTGGCACAGGCTCTTAAGGCCGGTTTCCCGGGTTCTGTGGCGCATATATTTATCCACTGCACAGGACGTCAGTCCGCTGCAGCACAGGCCATTTTTGTCAGTTGAGTGGCCTGCAGCAACGGGAAATGAAGTGTTTTGCTCAACAACAGCTTTTGTTCCCCACAACCGGTGTTGGTGCGTTTACGTCCCCGTAAGCAAGCGGTCCGGTAAAAGAGACCGATAAAATAAGTACCTGGTTTAAAAAGAAAAAAAAACAGACCTATGGAGTCGATTCATTCGACTAAAAGCTTTTTAAGGCTGAAACAAGTGGAAAGTAACAGATAAAAGTCATGTGTATGTTATAAATGAAAAATAAATGCGCCCTTTTAAAGCCTAGCCAGGCTCATGGGCCCGGTTTCCCGGTTTCAATGGCGTATGTGTTCCCCAGCTGGACGGGACGCCAGTCCATCGCAGCGTTACTCATTTTTTGCCAGCTGAGTGGACTGGAGCAACGTGAAATGAAGTGTTTTGCTCAAGAACACAACGCGTCGCCCTGTTCAGGAATCGAAACCACAATCTTACGATCATGATGCTGATACCCTAACCACTAAGCCACGCGCCTCCACGTATGTATGTTATACCCACAGACAAACGCACTCAGAAACGCAGGTGCACGAGAGACAGAGAGAGAGGGAGAGAGAGAGAGATAGAAAGAGAGAGAGAGAGAGAGAGAGGGAGAGAAGAGCAATGATGATGAAGACGACGACGACGGCGATGAGGTAAAAAAAATCAAATGACAATGATGGCGGAATGTTATATTAATCAGGAAAATGATTTCTAGGAATCTTATTCTCACAAGACAAAACTCTTCAATGCATTCAAACAGAACAATTTGCCACTCAGCTATTTCCGCATTTTGGGGCTGATTAATAACTCGTCATTGTCCGAAAATTACTCAAATCAATTCAAGTGCGACGCTTTCGAGCTTTTCCGGTTACTTTTTTTTACCCTTCCCGACTCTACTTGCCTTCTTTTTTTTTTCTTTCCCATACAATTTTCTTCTTCTTCTTCTTCTTCTCCTCCAACCTCCCCTTTTGTTGTTGTTGTTCTTCTTCTTCTTCTTTAAATTCCGAGTTCAAATCCCGACAGGCTTCTTTTAATTTTCCGTCTACCAATTCCACTCACAAGTGTTTGGTCTGGAGGGTATAACAGAAAACAGTTGCCCAAAATGCCACGCAGTGTAACTGAACTTGGAACTATGTGGTCGGTAAGCAGGCTTCTTACCACAGAGCCACGCTGCGCCTTTGAGAGAAACTGTTATTGTTTTCACGACAAGCTAGAAGACTCGCTAGTGATCCTGATGGGTGCTAATCAACACATGTCTATATATATATATATGGCCCTGCTGGAGCACTGTCTTGAAAAGGTTTTAGTCGAACAAACAAGTAAAAGAGTAAAATAACATATATGTAATAACTGGGGCACCATGACAGGTGCTACAGCTCCGGAACAAAGCGGACCTGGAGCTATTGATGAATCAAATGTATCTTGTTACTCCTTAAGATCTCAAGGGCTTCCGAACTGTATCCTTGCCACCGGATGCAGTTCAATCCCTTACCCAGGGGATATTGTTTAAGAAAGAGAGAAATTAGTCGAAAAATCTCGTTGACTGAACCATGTTTTGCTTAATTTAAAATCTATTTAAATGCATGTGTGTCAATGCTTGCTTTTGGCAAAACCGTCTGAAATTAGAAAAAAAAAAACAAAAAAAAACAGGAAACATAAAAGTAAAAAAGAAAGCTGAAAATGAAAAGCCCGAACATTTTAATCTATCAAAATGTTAAGTTGATGAACAAGAAGTCAAGTTTACTTAGCGTTATAATCGTATTCGTTTTTAAATACTAACAACATATCGGGAAGCGGGGTTGGTGGAGAGGGAAGGAGAAGAAACCTTGACGAAAATTTTTAAAAGATTAAGGTTTTAATTCAGTCGTTCTTGCCTTGCTATTTACCTGTCAACTTGACTAAGAAACTGGTTTCATCTTGATTAAATATCAGCGAATGAAAGTTTGTATAGACGCATTTGTATATGTATGTTATTGGCTTTCTCAATCGAGAAAATTTTAAATAATATGGTGAAGGTCTAGATGGTGGTGGTGGTAGGGGTGTGCTGGTGGTGGTGGTAGGGGTGTGCTGGTGGTGGTTGTGGTCGTAGCGGTGGTGGAAGTGGCGATGGTACTGTTGTTGTTGGTGATGGTGTTGAAAGTGGCGAAAAGGTGGCGGTGGTGGCGTTGTTAGCGGCGGTGGTGGTGGTGGTGGTGGTGGTGATGGTAGTGTTGATGGTGGTGGCGATGGTGATGTGGTGGTAGTGGTGGTCGTAGTGTCGATGTTGTTGTTGGTGGTGGTGATAGTTTTAATTGTTGTTTTTGCTGTTGTGTCAACCTAGGGTGAAAACATTCCAACCGTGCCCGTCCTGTTTTTTCTTAGTGCTCAGTCTACTTGGGACTTTATTATTAAATGATTTCTTTCCCACACTAGGAACATTAGAGTGCTGAGGTAGTTTCGGCTGTTATATCTAGCATGTCATGTGACCATATCGGGTCGTGTTTCAGTTGTTGCTGCTTAGCTCTCATGAAACAAACCTATAACCAAAAGCATTCCAACTGTGACTATCCTGTCTAATTAGAATTGCTTAATATGAGTGTTTCCTTACTAAAGACAGTAGTGTATGATCTGAGGGATATTTTGTCGTTGTTTCTTGCAGGTCGAGCGATCGCGTAAAGGCTGCTTTCTCATGATTTGCAGTTTATGATGAGTAACCGTTCATGGAGATAAAGAAATATTCATGCTTATATAACATTCAACAAATTGTCCGATAGCCTTTAATTTAAATGTAATTGATGCCGTGATCTAGGAGATCCTTTAGCATGTTGAACAAAATGCTTGGAGGTATACTTTCGGCGCTTTACGTTCTTAGTTGAAATCTCGCCGAGACCGACTTTGGCTTTCATCTCTTCAGGATTCATAGAAGAGGTATGAACGAATTTCTGGGGTCGATGTAATCGACTTGAACCCCTACCGTCAGAATTGCAGGCCATGAACCCCGCAGAAGAGCGGCGTCCTGTTCAGGGGTTTAGGTAGAAGAAGTCAATCCCAATAGTATATCCTTTTTTATGTCGAGTACTTATTCTATCGATGACTTTTGCGGAACCGCTAGTTACTGGGACGTAAACAAACCAACACCAGTTGTCAAGTGGTCGTGGACTAAAGACACAGGTACAAATACACACACACACACACACACACATATATATATATTTCGCGTTACGCTAAGAAACGGTGCTAGAATATTCGATTCAATATTTCTGTCCAAAAAATTCAATGAAGATCAGCCTGGAACGATAGAAAAAGACACTAACCCAAGGTGCCGCGTAGTGAGACCGAACCCGAAATTACGTAGAAGCAAACCGAGCTTCTTAACCACACACCCACCCCTGTTCTTGTTGCCGTCATTTCGTTCTTTGCACGTTTTAATCTTTCCTCTCTTTCATTCCATTCTGGTTTCATTCTTTCCTGACTTCTTTCCTTCTTTCTTTTTATTTCATTATTGATTATTCATTTCTTTTACATATTTTGAAAACAAATTTCTTCAGCAATCGATTTTCTCTTTTACTCTATCCCTTTTTCCTTCACTCTTCATTCCTTCTTTTATTTCTTTCTCATTTCTTTCAGTATTTTCTCCTCTCCTTTCTCCCTGCTCTTTCTTTTTTGTAATAACTATGATTATAAACTTACCAATATGTGTATGCATATGTGTATATATATACATACATACATACACATACACAAACATAAACACACACATTTATATATACACATATTTGTGTGAGTGTATGTGTATGTACATATGTATATATTTATATATATGTGTGTGTGTATATACATATATATGTATATGTACATATACATACACACACACATGCACACACACACACACACACACACACACACACACACACACACACACACACACACACACACACATATATATATATATATATATATATATATATATATATATATATATATATATATGTATGTATATGCATACATCCTTACATAGCTTTCTTTTTCGTTCAGAATGTAATTCTATTTGTCTTTCATCAATTATCTTCGCTTCTCCTTTTCCCTCAACATTACTCCTCCTCCCTCCCTCCCTCTCTCTCTCTCTCTCTCTCTCTCTCTCTCTCTTCTTCCCTCCTTCACTCTCTCTCATTCTCTCTCTACTTCTTTTCTCCACTCGCCCTCTCTCTCTCTCTAGCTGTAATATTCTCACACAATTACCTTCCTATTTTCGTTTGTGCTATTCTCTGCAAAGTAACAAAAACATACAAAATGTCCAACTTTCATTGTTCCTTTCGCCCCCCAACACCACCAAAACAAACTCACATTCACCTACTCTCATTCAAACTCACTCACCCTCATTCACACACCCTCACTCACACTCTCAGTTACTCTCAAACACCTTTAAACATTCTCACTTTTAATCTTAAAACCTCCCCTCAGTTATTTTCTTGCACTCATTATTTGCCTCTCCCCACCCCTCTGTTGCTTGTCTCTCTTACTAGAACTACGGTTTCTGCCCTCCATGTAGTCACCATCCATGCCAGAAATAGCAGTTAAACATTCATTTTCTTGGAGCAAAGATTGTTTGACAACATAACATGGTAGTCCTGCTTTAGGACGAATGTTGCAGTAATTTAGCCCCAGGAGACATCGTCACTAGCTGGTTATACGACACGATCTGTGTCCTTATATTTTCGAACAAGGGAATCGAAAATATAAGGACATAAATTGTGTTGTATAGCCAGCTGGAGACGATGTCTCCTGGGGCTAAATTACAGCAATATTCGTCCTAAACCAGGACTGCCATGTTATGTTGGCAAATAATCTTTACTACAACATACTGTTGCTGAATATCTCTCGTTGTGAGATTTAGAAATAGTAAATTTCTAATTCTTTTTCTTACCTTAAATATGTGAACGATGAATAAGATTTATATATCATCAAAACGGTACGGTTACGGCGGATAGATTGCTTTTCAGCATGGTTGTATCTTCCACAGTATTTATAAATACAAACGACACAATCTTGAATAAATAGGATAAGAAAAGCAACATAAACTTAATCTTAATCAGATAAACAAATAACTCCAACATTATAACGGAAGCAGGATCCCATTCATCAATAAATACAACAAAATATACACCACACGGTAAAAGATATTCAGCGATGAGGCAGAAAGATAACAGCCAATCAGTAAGTGCAAACTATAAGACAGTCGACAGCCACAAGGAAAGGACACCATAGACAAAAGCAAATATCAATATACCATCAGCCGCAACACTTCTCGCCTGAAGATCGTATTTGCATGAAACGTAAAGCATACGATTTCAATAATACACATATATAAATATATACAAATACATATATATATGTGTGTGTGTGTGTGTATATATATGTATCTATCTATATATATGTGCTGTTAGGGCATGTATATATTTTACTGTAATACATATATATAAGATAGAGAGGGAGGAACGAAAGACAGTAACAGGGAGAGTGTTAAGAGGAGTAAAAGCTTATTGTGAAGCATAACGCAAAAAGGGGAGCAGAGTAATAAAAATGAAGGAAATAAATAGAGGAAAGAAGATTAGATAGGTAAGGTTTGATACAGGAGAAAATGAAGGTGATTGTTGACGACGGTGAGGTATAATTGACATAGATAAATATGTTTATCGTAAAGTTTCCGAGATAATAGACTTTCTCAAAAATGTGT
>NC_142945.1:4742418-4759918 GCF_046866305.1 Octopus bimaculoides | reverse complement strand
CAATTTTAGGGGAGAGGACTAGTCGATTACATCGATCCAAGTGTTTAATTAGTACTTAATTTATCGACCCGAAAGGATAAAAGGCAAAGTTGACTTCGGCAGAATTTGAACCCAGAGCTTGAAGACGGGTGAAATACCGCTAAGCATTTTGCCCGGCGTGCTAACGATTCTGCCATTTCGCAATAATAATAATAATAATAATAATAATAATAATAATAATAATAATAACGACTTCAAATTTTTGCCATAAGGGCAGTTTGCGTGAGGGGATTAAGTCAATTACATCAACCTCAGTGCGTAACTGTTACTTATTTAATCGACCCCAAAAGGATAAAAGGCAAAGTCGACCTCGGCGAAATTTGAACTAAGAACGTAGGGGCAAACGAAATACCACTAAGCATTTCGCCCAGCATGCTAACGATTCTGCCAGCTCACCGCCTTAATATTGATAATAATAATAACAATGATAATGATAATAATAATAATAATAATAATAATAATAATAATAATAATAATAATAATAAGTTTCAAATTTTGCGACAAGGGCAGCCATTTTGGAGGAGGGAATGTGTCGATTACATCGACCCCCATTGCTTCACTGGTACTTAATTTATCGACCCTGAAAGGATGAAAGGCAAAGTCGACCACGGCGGAATTTGATCTCAGACCGTGAAAACGGACGAAATGCCGCTAAGCATTTTTTCCGGCATACTAACGATTCTGCCAGCTAGCCACCTAAATAATAATAATAATAATAATAATAATAATAATAATAATAATAATAATAATAATAATAATAATAATAATAACAACAACAACATCGAAAAATACCTTAGGAATGAGAACCCAGGTTCGAAGTTTCCCGAAGACACCTGTTGAAGGCTGGATGGTATATCAGCCGAAACGTTGTGTTAACAACAAACAAGATGAGGACAATTAATCAGAAACACATGCTGAAATACTTACTCGCAATATGAGTCGTCCTTTTTGATTAAAACACATGTATTTATTTTCTGATCCTCGTATCCGTACCATTCCAAATGGGCCATACTGTATCGTTAAACTTGCTGCAATATACAAGATGCAGAAAGATCAATATATATATATATATATATATATATATATATATATATATATATATATATATATATATATATATATATATATATATATATATATACAGAGAAATTAAGAGAAAGAGTGAGAGAGAGAGAGAAAGAAAGAGAGAAATATCAAAGAGAGAAAAGAGAAATATGAAGTTGCGTACAACGATTCAGTAACTGTTAATATAACAGCACTTAATTTGCAATTTATCATAAGCACCCCGTAAGGGTTGAAGGCGAAATTCACCTCAGCAGGATTCGAAATTAGAACGCAAAGAGCCGAAAGAAATATATCTCATCAGTTTGGCCGAGATATTAACCATTCTGCCAGCTCGCCATTTTAGATTAACTAATAAATTCCATTGGAGACCAATAGGATCGGAGCAGGTCTGATCTTTGATAACTTTAGCGACGAATTCACTCGAGGAAGTCAACTGTGATTCCACTCCACCATACATGTGTTTAATCGCATGCATGCATTCGTACAAGTGCGCGCGCACACACACACACACACACACACACACACACACATACACATAGACATATTTCACGGGAAGCAGAAGCAAATTAACACAGAAAGATAAGCTATGCTTTAATTTTGATTTGACTGACACATGCCAATGTGGAAGGAAACAAATATAAATAGAGACAGCAATGGATACAGAAACTTGTCAATTATCTGACCAACTAATTACACATAATAACTGTGCTATAACTAGGTCCTTAGATTAAGCGAAACGAGACAGAATACGATAGAATACAGTTTAAAAAATGAATAAGAATCAGTATGAAATGGAAGAAAAATTATTTATAAGAGACCATCATTATTAGGGTCCACGCGTAGCTGTGTGGTAACAAGTATGCTTCTCGACATATTTTTGAGTTACGAAACAATTATTGTAATATTAGGAATTTTCATATTGTTATATAAAAGCTTATCAAAATATTTCCCGGTCATTTATGACTTTATACACGCCTTGTCTTTTTCCCTTATATATATTACGATATATTCTATTTTGTACAATGATACATTAAGAAGCTTTTTTTGAGTACCATCGGATTAGGTAAATCCATATATTACGACTTAAATATGTGTGTGTGTCTGAGAACAATCACCGTATCACAAACGGTATTGGTGTGGGTACGTCCCTGTAACTTAGCCGTTCGGCAAAACAAAATACTTCGTAGTATTTTGATCGTCCTTATGTTTTGAGTTCAAATTCAACCAAGGTCGATTTTATCTTTTATCCTTTCGGAACATTGGTGTGGGGGGGGGGGTCAATGAAATCGACTAACCTACCCCCATTTCCCACCAAAATTTAGATCATGTGCTTACAGTAGAAGTGATTATTACTACTACTATTATTATTATTATTGGTTGGGACATCGGAAAGGCGAGCTACGTAGTGCACATTTTGTTCGTCGCACAACTCAGTTATAAATGATTCTCCGTTAATCCTGTGGAAATATGTTATGAAAATATTATATTTGACGATTCCTTAATTTTCTCCAATTGGCTCCTGTTTGCTCATTTTTTAAAATTTCATTTTATTTTTCCAAAGCTGCTCGTAGAAACCATAGGATGAAGGAAAGATTTGGCATCTCTTAAATGGTCTTTGGAAAAGATGAAAACAATATAATTACGTAAATTATTAATTGTTTTTTTTTTAAGAAGTGGAATGAGCGCTAACCAACGTGTACATGTGCCCTCGTATGTGCCTGTGTGTTAGTGTGACGCTGTACGAAAGAGAGAGAGAGAAAGAGAGAGAGACAGACAGACAGATAGAAAGGAAAAGAAAGAAAAATACAGAAGCAGTTGTGTATGTTTTTGTGTGTGTGCATGCGTATGTGTATACGTGTGTGTGTATGTGTGTGTACGCGTGCGTGTATTCAGGAATTATTCCATCTAATATGGTGTTTGCCAAACTTTGGTGTGACTGCCAAATGTTAGTAAAAACACTTGCCAAAGTGTGGGAATGCAACTACGAAAGTTATTTTCGGTTTGGATAATGAGTTTGTTTATTATCATCATCATCATTATTATTATTGTTATTATTATTATTATTATTATCATCATCGTCGTCATCATCATCATCATCATCATCATCATCATCATCATCATTATCGTTGTTGTTGTTATATGTTCGGTCGCATTTCTTGGTTTATGTAATCATAGTCTAACAAAATAAATTAAGTCCAAAACGTTACTTGCGGTGTTCATACAAACAACTACAACTAACCGTCAATGCCCCCGCCGCCGCCACCACCACCAACAACAACAACACAAATACTGCTGCAACTGTAACGTAATCACGAATGGTATTAACACATCATAAAAATCAGTTCTTCTCTGGGATCCCTAACAGCGATTAGAATCACGTGGCCTGATGATAATGATGACAGTATATGGAACCTTGAACTTGGGCAAACTCCCGTAATTATGTGCCCATGACCCATTAGAAAGTTAATTATCGCACGTACTTTTAAAATGCACATTCAGCCCGCCATCGCCATATACATATACATACATACATACATACATACATACATACATATATATATATATATATATATACAACACACACACACTCAGAAATGGTGGGTCTAGTTTCCCTGCAAAAGGTTTAAGGCCACATGACCACGTCAAATTGTGTACACCTGATATCAATATAACGAATCACAAGGAAACTAAAGGAACATGAAGCAAATTCCATCTTGATTGGTTCATCCCTAAAGCATGTAAGCTGGCGGAGAATTTACTGTTTTTAGGGAACTAGACACCAGAAGAGTATTAATCCTTTGAAAGTCATAATGCCACGATAGTTTCTGAATGCACGTCGCTTGGTAGCTATGAATTTTATATCTTTATTGTGATATTTACCACCACCCACACGCAAAGCAAGAAGTTATTTAACTCCAATAAAGATAACGTTACCTGTTTTTGCAGGATAAGTTCGTTTCCAGGATTACAAATTAAAATCACGAAGTCGTAGGTTGACAGGCCAATCTACTACAACAGTTATTTTTTCCTTTATCATTTGAATGGCTCTATCTACCCATTCAATGGAATTTGCTCTTCCAAATCAATAGTATAAAGAGCAACAAGAATATGCCGGACGATATTGAAAGGAATTACACTGGTTACATTAAATATTCGTTATTACAAACATCTACATACATCTCATCCTGGCCATGGGAGGGAGAAAATCTATATCGTTCTCCCAAATGTCCTCTATTGTATGGGGCTCTACAAGATCGGAATAAACGCCCAAATGACATGGAGAATCATCACCAAAGTTATAAAATCGTTGAAATTAAATTAACCAGCAGTATCATTACACAGAAGATCCGATATATTTTCTAATTGTCGTCATCGGAGAAAATACCTTCTGAGCAGTTTCCAGACCCTAGAAAAGCCACGAGCTAGGGATTTAAAACCAGCGTTTCGGCGCCGTTTTATATTGAATATGTTGTCTATTGACTTTTTATACATGCTAGGCTACTGGTAGTGAAATTTGTAAAGATTTGCTACCCTTTATATGTATGTATACATATATAAATACATATATACATATACATACATACATACATATATATATATATATATATATATATATATATATATATATATATATATATATATATATATATATATATATATATATATATATATATATATATATATATATATATATATATATATATATATATATATAAGGCAATATTGATTTAACGTGGGAATTGTGCTAGAAAATTAATAATTATCGCTATTAGGAATTTCATATATGTATATATATATATATGAGCACGCGCACACACACACATACACACACGCACACACACACATACATGCAAACACGCACATACAAGGACACAAACACCGCGCTAAACTCATTAAAGTTACTCCTCCCACCGCTGCTAACATCATTGGCGTTGCTAAATAGTTTATTTGTTCCGGCAATACCTGAGGAATTCTAATGGGTTATATATTTTGTTTTAAGCCTACTAGCGGCCATACACATATACCGACAAATACATACAAACACATATACGCATACGTAATCAAATACATACACACGAAATATTTGTACTAAATATTCACAACACTGCGTTCATACTTAATACGAAAAACATGGTGTGTGACTGGGGTGGGGTAAGTGTTGTATTGATGGAAGCTTCTTACTATACAAATACAAAACACATACACTCCGATGTAGTCGTTTTTGGACAGAAATATTAAAAGACACACTGAACGCAAGCATATATATATATATATATATATATATATATATATATATATATATATATATATATATATATGTATATATATATATATATATATATATATATATATATATATATATATATATATATATACACGCATATATATATATATGTGTGTATGCTTATATATATATATATGCGTATGTTTATATATATATATATATATGTTTATATATATATAAACATACACATGTATATACATACACGCATATGTTTATATATATATATATATATATATACAAGAGATAGAGAGGGAGAGAGATAGAGAGAGAGAGAGAGAGAGAGAGAGAGAGAGAGAGGTCTCACTGTTACTTTCTCTCCATATGAAGATATTTACATATATATGTGTGTATATGTCTATACATATATTCACCTCAACGTTAAACGTATATACTCTCTCACTGTCTCTTTTCAAGCATATACATACATATGCGAGTCATGCATGCATGTGCGTTTGTGTATGAGCATGTACAACGAAAGAAATAAGAAAGAAAGGAGAAAGAAAGAGAACGAAAAGAAGGAAAGACGAAAAATGGCACGGCGTGTGAGTTACAGACGTCTGGCACTGAATTCATCAACTCTCCGTTATCTCCATTTGATGAGCTTTGAGAGGGATTGTTTAGGGAATTTTCTGAGGAATTATTTTCTGATAGTCTAGTGCCAAATCTTAAATTAGAAGGGAACTGTCTTGCCATTATTTGATGCCATGTTACGTAAGCTTCGAGTGGGACTTCATTGATATGAATTCCTGCCATTCTTTAAACAAATAACAAGAATAAGGAAGAAAAAGAATGAAAAAAATGATAGGAAATATATAGTCATTGGAATGAAAGTGAAGACAGTTACAAATGTAAAGAATTCGCTAAGCATGGGAGACATAGACGTATAAATTATCAGATAGGCAGTAATATATACATACAGACAGACAGACAGACAGACAGACAGACAGACAGATAGATAGATAGATAGATAGATAGATAGATAGATAGATAGATAGAGAGGGAGAGAGAGAAAGAGACTGCCACTATGCCAATGATGAGTATATGCACCGTTCTGTTTTATTTCTTTATTTTTACTCGTCAATTAGTTTTTTAACCAAGTATCTTATCGATTGTGTGCTTAATCATTCGGTTAATCAATCATTCAGATGTGCTTATCGAGGTCTCTTCGTCGCCATTCCCAATATCCCCTTTCTACTCCAGATCATCCTCTGATCTATGTGTATTGTACTTTCAAGTGTAATATTTATATCTTTGCGGATGGATTTTAGTGGTGATATACATGAAAAGAGGCGGCAAAGAAAAAGAGAGAGTGTCTGTGCGTACGTGTACGTGTGTGAGTGGGCCTTCTTTCCCGTGTCTGTTCTCGGTGTGTTTGTGCACTATGTGTGTATGTATGTATGTGTACGTGTGTCTGATTAAATAAGCAATCGATTAGGTTCTAGGCAAAATAACTAACCAATAGACGAATAATAACAAAGAAGTGAAACAGAACCAATGCATGTATTTTCCATTGGCATAATGACCCTCCCGCGACACAGAAGAATTCAAAGTTGCTCTAGCAATCAATAATAACATGTGAGAAGATAGGGGCAATTAATTCTTACCGTGTTCTGAATTTTCTGAACCTTCTGCTCTAATTTTGCCTGAGGGACCAAGTTCGATAAATTCATCAGAACATCTTGATCTAATTAATACCGTCTGGGGTGATTGAAACTTTTGGTTAATGTCAACGCTTTTATGACGGGCCAAGTATGCTGAGTAATTGTAAGACTAGAGAAAAAAAGAGACAAAGAATACATTGCAAGTGATATATATCCACACACACCCACCCATATATACAGACAGATATATATATATATATATATATATATATATATATATATATATATATATATATATATAAAATGAATGTCATACTTATTTAATGCATCTCAATTCAAGAAGTGTACTGGTTTTGTTGTTGTTGGTTTTATTTTTGTTTAACCCTAGGTCCGGCTTGACTGAACATGGCTATGATGATAGCAAGCTGTGATTCGATAGATATAGCTCTCCCTGGTTGAGTAATTAACTTTATTGTTTCAATCTCCATTACACACCTGCGTGTATATTCTTTTTTTTTCCTTTATTTGTTTTAGACGTTTGACTGCGGCCATGCTGGGGCACCGACTTGAACAGTTTTAGTCTAACAAATCAATCCCAGGAGTTATCTTTTTTAAGCCTAGAGAGAGAGAGGGCGAGCGAGAGAGACAGAGACAGAGACAGATAGATAGACTGATAGATAGGTAGATGGGAAAGACAGACAGACAGAAAAATAGATAGATAGAATTATATGTGTATCTATATGTGTATGTATGTTCATGTCAAACCTACTCGTGTGTATTTGCATTACTATCTCCATATCAACTCGCCCGGATTTCTCTTAGAGACACTTTTGACGCCGTGGAACTACTCCTGGATAAAGTATTTGGAGTTTTAAGTTCAATTCATTGAAGCTCTAGTATGCATTTCCTGTACTGCGTATATCCAGCTCTTACCTATCGTCTATACACACACAGAGATACAGACACATTAATTTATTCATTCATTCGCTTACAACTATTGCCACCAAGAGAGCTAATCTAAACATTACTTGCCCATTTCCGTCATAGATATTGAATACTCTTTTGGGGGCAAAAGATAATTGTTAAACAAATCCCTGCATCACGTGACTTCATTTTGCAAATAATCTTTATCGGTGAAATTGCTATAATAACTCTCTTAATGTGTTTTCGCTTCAATTCCACAAATTACTGTTGTTATTCTTGTGGAGTTTCACCCTGTTGAATAGTAACGTAACCGAACTATGAATGAGGGCGTTTCGTTCATACAAATACTATTGTAAATTTTTCAGATATGCATATTAATCCGTCGGAGTGACGAGGACCATCACGTCATCCTTGAAGATGACTTACGTGGTGACTTTGTTTAAAGTAAAAAAAAATAGTTGTGCACTGTCAACTTCGCTCTCTTGTCCGTAGCCATATTCAGTCGAGTGGCAAGACCGCTGAGGATGGAGACGGGTGCACTTGATGACTCAAGTGTCTTACTTGCCGCATCTTGCTTTCTGCACTCCATCGTGCGTTGCTGCAGATGCCTTATACTTTAGTGAACCATGATGGGTCTTTTTATCAGGGTCTACTGGGTCCAGTCTACTCATGCAAAGGCAAATACACGTGTACGCTAATTAACCCATAGCTTGGAAGCAGACAGGTGCTATTATTCCGAGTCCGAGTAGACCTGAGAACAATAATGGTCAAGGTTGGTTCCATACTACTCAAAACTTTGGAACTCCAATATCAGGATTCCCCTATTGGATGCAGTTTAGAGTCATACCGAGGACAGAAGGCATCACAGAATACATTACCAAAATGCCAACTTGATAACAAATGCAGAAATTGCGGAGGGAGTAGGAACTATTTTTTTGGAAAAAAAAAAAAAAATAGATCGGTTGACATGAACGGAACGATCTTTTGTCATAGGGTTATCTGCGTTATTAGGAATGACCTGGGGTTAAACAACGACGACAACAACAATATCAGCACTTGCCTTGAAGGGTAACATTTAAAAATAAAGAAAAATAATACTGAATATTAATAAAGAAGAACATTATATATGTAAACATAACACAACACATAAATGCAACGAGAAATACAATAATCGCAGCACAAAGAAGCAATTGGCCTCAAAACTATTGTTAAAGCATGCGCACACACACGTACATACATACATACATACATACATACATACATACATTGTGACCAATCACACACATACACGCATATAATAGACTTACATTTTGTATATAAGCTCAAAGACATCCACACCTAATCCTACATGTACACTCGCTAAGTCATTCACAAAACCATGGAAGTACTCACACACACACCTGACAAACAAAAAACTGCCTTGTCACGTTAAATACAGAGCAACCGGCGTGAATTTTGCGAAGAAAAACTTAGATAAATTTCACAGAAAAGGAAAAAGAAGCACATTACACTAAACATATATAGACCTATATAATACGACATACGAACTGATGGATTACGTCTGGATGGGCATAAGAAGTTTTGCCAAAGTCGTTTTGACGCCGCCGATAGGTGTCGCTGATTCGGCGCTGACTTGTTTGACCTGAGACGCTCTATTGCTTCATTTTAATGTTTCTTTCGTTCTCTCTCCACTCTCTCTCTGTCTTATGCTCTGTTTATGTGAGTGTGTGAGGGGGTAGGGGGGATATTTCTCTTTATGTGTAAGAGAAGTAAAGTGAGCTGTCAATGGCATTCAATTAATAAATTATGTTTTTCTCCCCATTCTCTTTCTTTTATTCTCTTCTCTCTCACTCTTCCCAACTGTATACGTATATTTGTGCGCACGTGGGGAGTTAGCTCCAATACCTAAAAGTATTGTCGTCGCCAAAACAAATTGAATGCCCACACAGCTGTGCGAAATCGTCACTACCACACATTTGCTCCCATTCATCTCATTTCGTATCAGGATCTATTTCTATACGGATATAAGTCCGAATATAAATTGATATACGAATTTATATCCGCAACCCAGGCTACTGAATTGTGTGCATTTGTTTCAAAAGGACATTAAAGAGTTACGTGTTTAACTTGTTGTATTTGTTTACATAATGCACGCAAAACAGCGAGGATCTATGCAAACAATAAATATTCTACCGTCTTCAGTAAGAAAGATAACATAAAATAACATCTCTCAACAGACTCCCCTTCAAGCAGGGTGGTGAAGTCAGTAACGACATCGATCATAGGGATACTATGGTTAATGGTCTATAGTTACGTACTGACCTGGGGCTAAACAGCAACACATTTAGCTGAACAAGAAATGTTTCACTTGAAACAGACTCTACATGTTATACAAGCAAACATGTCTGCCATTATTTAATATCATTCAACATACTATCAAATTACTATTGAAATAACTACACTATTGTGATCTTCACTATCACACTATTGAATCGACTATCATTCTGTGTAGTGAACAACAACATTAACAGGTTTTCCAAAAATTATGAACACACACATGCAACAAATATATATAATCCACAAGTTTATTTTTATTCTCTCTTTATTTCTCTCCTCGTGTTCCTTTCTGCTGAAGAGCGTAGGCACGAAATATAAAAGACTTTCTCACCTACCCGAGTGTCAAACTAATACACCTGCTTGTTGCTTATACACTTCGTCTTTTGTTTTTCTGTAAATTTCAACTATATATATGTGTGTGTATGTGTGTGTGTGTGCATGCATGTATATGTATGTATATATATATACATACATACATACAAATATACATACACACATACATACATATATATATACATATACATACATACAAACATATACATATGCGCATTTAATACAATATATACGTACATGTATATTTGTATGCGAGTGATTTTCGAAATAAATCACATCCGATATTCTATGCAATTTTCAAAATATTCTTCAATATGTTTATCGAAATGCACAAAATTCACAGACAAGTCAAACATTAAATGGTAATTATTATGCAGCTGTGGTGCAAAATTAATTCAAATCATGTCATAGATATACACATGCAACATGTTACGTTACTGTATGCACCCGAAACTGTCATGCAATCCATGCTGTACAATGCCATATCATAAATGTACATATTATACATCAATGAAATTCACCCTCGGTCATGCGTGTTACCTAATACAATGCACTCATATGTTTGTATATTTTACCTTTGTTTTACATTGTAATGTTCGTCCCAGGCATTGTAGGGAAAGCCTCAAATATTTTCCTCCTTGTCATCAAAAAATATCTTCGCCTGAAATCGAATTTGAAGTAGTAGCAGGACCACCACTTTCACTAACAACAACGACATCAACACCTACAAGCGTATGAAACATTTTGGCGCAGCCATGCTGACGCCACCTTATTTTGTGTCGCTGGTTTGGCGCTCATCTATTTGACATCAGCCGTATTAATGTTTCTCTTGTTTGAATTTTTCTTCCGTGTTTGCATCCACCGTTTCTTTTCTATTTCTCATATGTATGAGAAGAGAGCAAAGTATATTCCACTCGTAGTCAATTAATTCTAATTACCTCCTCTCTCTCCCTCCCCTCTCCTACCATCTCTCTCTCTATTTTTCTGTTTGTGAATATATTCCATTTTATATGTGAAGATCGTTTTCGATTAATAAATTAAAATGTCTCTCTCTCTCTCTCTCTTCTCTCTCTCTCTCTCTCTCTCTATCTCTCTCTCTCTCGCTCTCTCTCTCTCTCTCTCTCTCTCTCTCTCTCTCTCTCTCTCTCTCTCTCTCTCTCTCTCTCTCTCTCTAAATCTATCTTCATGTCTACATTTCCACGCGTGGGCGCGCGGTTGAATGTGTTTGCTTTCAAAGTCAAAATCTTCCGTAGCCAAAATAGGCTGCAGTTTCAACCAGTCGCGCCAAGTCGCCAGTGTGCACACAACTTACACCCAACTGTCTCATTACGCCTACTTTAGTAGCCTCGCCATAACAAATATGGCCAGAAAAGCATGAATTTCACATCAAGCATCGTAACTAATACCACGTGAATCAACCAACCAACCAATAAATAAACAAGCAAACACCCAATGTTATCAATACTATTACTACCGCACATCTTATAAACTACCACTGATAATACTATCACATTTACTATTATCAGAAGGACGGTTCTCCCATCTTGCTTGGACAATCTCTGCAAAAAATGGTTAGCACAACTAGCACAATACAGCACCAAGAACGAAAACAATGAAATGCACCAACACCAACAACACACACAAAAAAAAAAAACAATGAAAGTACCATTACCAACATTTAAAAAAATGCCGCCATTAAAAACAGCAATGCCATCATCAACGACATCTACGCCATCAAACACAACAGCAACGCCATCACCAACAGCACCAATGCCATCATCAACAACAGCAACGCCATCACCAACAACAGCAACGCCATCCACCACAACAGCAACGCCATCACGAACATTACCCTCATAAATACCACCACCAAAACTAACACAACTGACGGCACAAAACCTCACTAACAACAACAACAATAGCACGTTAACAACAGCTTGCTCAGTGCGACTAGCATCGTCGCCATTATCAGCAAAAGCACGGCCAATATAAACAACAAACAGCAAGGAACAACTACATGTGTACAAGAGCAACAACAACAACAACAACAACAACAACAACAAAAGCAACACCTCCTCCACCACTACCAACATCGTTAACAAGTTTATCAATATAATTACATCGATAATGCAGTTTAATTAAGTTAATTGATTATAATCTAATGCCAAGACCACCACGACTAGTTATATCATAATTTGGGTTAATTGATCACCTTGCAAAATGCTAAATTAATGTGTTCGTGTGTGTGTGTGTGTGTGTGTGTGTGTTTAATAGCAAAATGCGTTACGGGGACCTCATCAGTGAGAACTTTAACTAATATCCACTCTTCATAACATTTGTTTCGAGTGCTTCGTTGAACCACGAACTTTCCGGGTCATTGATGGGTATGAATAACTCTATCTGTGTGTGTGTGTGTGTGTGTGTGTGTGTGTGTGTGTGTGTGTGTGTGCAGCTTCATTTAAATACCACTGCTTATGTTATGCTGACTCTTTCCAATAAGAATGAAATAGCGCTGTGCATGATTACCAAAGAATTTAAATTTCAGGATCTTCGTAATATGCAAGCAAATAAGTAAATAAATAAATAAATAAATAAACATGTACATTCTATGCAGCTTGTCTCTTGTTCGTCAATTTTAAACATCAAATTCCTAATCCATCCAGATATTATACAGCATTGATTATCTCCCTTACACTAACAAGCCATCTGGGAACACGATGTGTGTGTATACATACATATATACACATTTACATGAACATATGTATGCATATAAGAATAAATGTATGTGTGGATGCGTCAGTACGTGTTAACAGATTAACACACATATGAAGTGAAACGAGAGGAACTGCTGGAAAGGTGGGGTTAGCCATATTGTCTTCATATTTTTTATTGAAATATACCTTTAATATTTCAATTAATATCGAAAATAATAATATATATAGTAAAATAATTCTGTCATCACTTTAAAGCAGAAGGCTTATGCTATCATATTAAGGGGAGGTGGTCCTGGGTGGATTGCTATCAAAGGGTTTTAAGAAATTTAGGGTTTCCGTTTGAGTAGATTATGTAATGAGGTCTAATTAGACAGGCAGTGTGTTGGCTGAAAACTATAGATATATTCCATAGCACATTAGAGCATGAAGCAAGATCACTGCTAAGGTGTTAGATATGTGCATGTGTGCTTGCATGTATATGTATATATACATATATACACACACACACACACACACACATATATATATATATATATATATATATATATATATATATATATATATATATATATATATATATATATATATATATATACATATGTCTATACATATATATATATATATATATATATATATATATATATATATATATACATATATACATATATACATACATACACACACACATATATGCATATATATATAAATATATATATATATATATATATATATATATATATATATATATATACACGTATGTGTGTGTGTATGTATATATATATATATATATATATATATATATATATATATATATATATATATATATATATATATATATATATATATATATATATATATACATATTACACCGTGTTTAAAGCGTAATAGACAAATAATTACATAAGGTGTCTATTTTCGCGGAAACAACTAGTCTAAGGCTATGTTTCGAAATGGTACCACATTGTATGTTTGGTAAATTATAATCTAGAATAAAAATAAATATGTATGTGTTTTGTGTGTGTATGTATGTGTGTGTATGTGTGCATGTGTGTGTGCAGAAACGAAAGTCATGACATGTGGCCATGTTGTAAGGAAACAGCAATTGTCGCAACTCTGTAACACTGAGTTGGTGGTAATTGGATTTAGTTGTATTAACAGATAGTAACATAACAAACTAACGTTCTACTAACGTTTATATACCTTTATATATACATATATATACGTATATGTCTATGTATGTATATATAATATATACATAAACAGCTCCTCCTGTGGCAATACAAATGCCATATATATATCATTTCCAAGTGTAAATTCTATTTCGATTTGAACTTTGTCTAATGAGATATTCATGAATAATGTGTAATATGTTCTAACTCTACAAAATTCTTTATATATGTCCATGGCTATATTATATGTACTATGTAGTGTCGAAACGCACGTAACTAAGGAATAAATGTGCTACCAAATATTTAAGTGTATTTGTGGCATTTCAGTGATATTATTGTTAGTGATGGTGTTGGTTATGGTACGTGGCGGTAGTTGCAGATTTTTAAATACACACACTCAAACTCCACATACAACAAACAAGCAAAAGACAAAACGAAAAACGAAACAAAAAAGAGTATATTTTAAAATCTACTCTAATACACACAAATATATACATACGCACATATATGTATACGTATACATATATATATATATATATTTACATGTACATACACATATTCAAATGCATGTATATGTATGAATGTACACATATATAGAGATGTATACATATACATATATATTATTTGTTATACATGAAACGCCGAACTATACCATTGGAATGGTTGCATACGCTCGGTTAGGCCCAGCCGGGATCAGCCCTTCGTTGTTCTAGAATAAAAAAAAATATAAAGAAACGAAATAGCAAGCGTCTTATGCATACAAAGTCGATGATTAAAATTACATTTAACGTTATTATTAATATTATTATTATTATTATTATTGTTATTACTATTATTATTATTATTATTATTATTATTATTATTATTATTATTATTATTATTGTTATTATCATCATCATTTTCATCATCATCACCATCACCGTCACCACCATTATTATCGTTATTATTATTATTCGTCGTCAACGCACGTTAGTTTAATATTAGCACGTTATATTAAAATAATCACTATTATTAATAAGGTTGCTGGCCTTGTGTCAAATTCAGAAAGAGCCATTTTATTATCATTATCAATATTATTATCTTTATTATTAGTAATTTTGATAACTCTTACGATTATTCTTATACTTGTTAATAATACCATTATTTTATTATTATTATTATTATTATTATTATTATTATTATTATTATTATTATTATTTTCATTATTATTATTATTATTATTATTATTATTATTATTATTATTATTATTATTATTATTATTATTATTATTATTATTATTATACTTAAATTTAATATTATCATATACTTAAGAAATATAGTAGCTCTAATTATACAGAAAATATTAATAAACCCATAAACACACACGTTACGTATAACATTATACAGAAATACATACACACCTTGATATATATATATCTATATACATGCATACATACATATACATATATATGTATGAATCTAAATTTTATATATATACAAATTGTATGTTGGTTTGTTTGTTTGTGTGTGTATGTGTGTATGTGTGTGTGTGTGTGTGTGTGTGTAATTGTGTGTGTCTGTCTGTGTGTATGAGTGTGAAAAAGAGAGGCTGATAGGCAAACAGATAGAAAAAATGTTACTTCTTCACAACTACATATACATACATACATACATGTGCGTGTGTGTGTGTATATATGGCTGTGAGTATGCATTTAAGCGTGGCAGGAAATAATGATGGTCATCCAGTTGGTCAAGAATATTGATTTAAGACAGCTTACCTGAAGACCTACATATAATTATATGTGTTTTTGTATTTATGTATTCATGTATAGATGGCATTAGTTCGTTTAAGGTCTATGAGGGGTCGCTGAAAAGCACTTAGCTTTGGACAAAAGAAAATACTGGAGCATCAGTTAATTATGATTTTATTCCACATCTTCCCCTCTCAGATTCACACATTTATTGCAGTGATCCTTCAGTTTTCGCGATACTCTTAAAGCCACGAGTTTCTCAGCACCCCATCGTATGTATCCTGCGAAACGGAGATAGATCCGGTTCGTAATCTAGATTCTAACCCCTTATATCGAATTTCATAACGTCAACCGGGTAGTTTTGCCTGTATGTCTATGTGCAATTTGCATGTATGTGTATGTGCAGGTCTCTGGTGTCAGTGCATGTACAGACCTCTATGTTCTGATTTATGAATGTAAGCTCTCACATATAATTGAATGTCTAGGTAAGTACATATGTATTTATATGCTAAACTTTTGAAAAGGTTTCGTATAATTTAACAGTTCTATTTATGATCGGTATCTGTAGTCTTCCAATTAGCCTTTTCATTTCTAGTTTTGAGAATGTTCGTTGTATATATGATGTATGTATGCGTGTATTTCCGAAGGAGCTGTCCCTGAATCATGATGAAAATATACATTTATTACAGCTAGAAGCAGAATTAAATTTTAGCGAGTTTCTAGATATATAATTTATGTAATAAATGGAAGCAAGCAGAAGCAATCAGACTTAACATTAATTATCGACATATTAGTATCATTATTATTATTATTATTATTATTATTATTATTATTATTATTATTATTATTATAACTATTATTATTATTATTATTATTCACTAATCTATTATTACTATTATTCAGTAGTCTTATTATTATTATTATTATTATTATTATTATTATTATTATTATTATCATTATTATTATTACTATTATTATTATTATTATTATTATTATTATTATTATTATTATTATTATTATTATTATTATTACTATTATTATTATTATTATTATTATTATTATTATTATTATTATTATTACACATTGATGACGATGATGACGACGAGAAAGGACATCAGGGAAAATATGCACTTTGGTGAGGATAATGGTGATGGCGTCGCTGATGATATCTGCTGCAAGTGAAGATGATGCTGTTTGCTATAATTAGTTATATATTATCAAATTTGATGATGATGATGATGATGATGATGATAGCAACAGTGATCGTAATAATGATGATGTTGATGATGATAATGAAGACGGC
>NC_142945.1:4722418-4734918 GCF_046866305.1 Octopus bimaculoides | reverse complement strand
CTTTTTTTGTAGACTCACTATATATATATATATATATATATATATATATATATATATATATATATATATATATATATTGTGTATGTATCTTTTACTTATTAAAGTCATTAGACTGGGGAACAGCCTTGAGGAGTTATGGTCGTATGGTTCGATCCCAGTACCTCTCTTATTAAAGCATGTTGTTTATACTAACACACACAGTTATACGCACACACATACATGCACACACATGTACATGTGTGTGTGTGATAAGCATCTTCCGGTTTCCGTCCACCAAATCTACTCACAAGTCTTTGGTCACCTCGAGGCTGTAGCAAAAGACATATTCCCAAAGTTGCCACGCAGTGGGACTGAACCCGGAGTCATGTAGACAGGAGGCAAACTTCTAAGCACACAGCCACATTGTATAACCAGGTGTTCATTTAGCTTATCAGGGTGGCTTCGAATCTAAGCGGTGGCAAAGACGCCTAACTCAAGAGATTGAAAGAATCCCGAGGTTTGTGGTACATTGAGATTGTGGAAAACGTTCGCAGCAGCTGTTGTGAGCTTTTCCGAAAGGTCTGCCTGTTGCACAGAAGGCTTTACTAAACAAATCAAAACATATGTGTAGATAGTTATAACAGCTGGCTCTCGGATTATAATGCCTCGATACGGACGGGAGAATTCGCACAAACACATACACACACAAACACACACACATACGTATCTGTCTATCTATCCATCTATATTCATACCTATATAGTATATATATATATATATATATATATATATATATATATATATATATATATATACACTCACACACACGCATATATATATATATATACATACATATATATATATATATATATATATATATATATATATATATATATATATATATATGCGTATATATACTTTATATAGTCATTATGTATACAATACATATGTAATATATATATTATGCATAAATATATATATAAATGTTATATATGTATATATACATGCACCCACACACACATGCACTTGTATATATATATATATATATATATATATATATATATATATATATATATATATATATATATATATGCTCACGTACGCCCATACACGAATATAATTGTAAATTTGTAAATACACTTACATCTATATACACATCAGAGACTGGAATCTAAGATACAAACACACTCACACACACATACGTGCACACAAACACTATTCTACACACCTATATTTTCACATAAATATTTTCTTTTTAAATACTTAGAAGCTCATATGCTGATGTGATATTCAGCTTTCGCTATGTCAGATCTGTTTAGCCAATTAGAAATCTGTGTGTGTCTTCTTCTGCAACATATTTTTCATCTGTGATTGTTATTTGCGTAAAGATGCGAGAGAATAGGTTAAAAACACCGATTAATAGCTAATGGTTCGGCCAATTAATGTATAAGCTTCTCAGGGCGTATGTTATACGCATTATAGAAACGTATATCCATACAAATGTAAAATCACAGTTATATATATATATATATATATATATATATATATATATATATATATATATATATATATATATATATATATATATACACACACATTTGTATACATTTGTATATGTGTGTCTTTGTTAGTGTATGTTACAGAAATTATGCATATATATACACACATGCATATATATGTATGTATGTATGTATGTATGTATATGTATATATACAAACACACATGTGTATGTGTGCATATCTGTACTAATATATTTATATGTATACACCCGCATATATAAATGTGTATTCGTAGCTATGTTATGCATGTATATCTGCATTTATATCTAGAGTGATTAAATAGATGTACTTACATACATGCCTATTCATAAATGCATTTACATATGTATATATATACACACACACACACACACGCACACACATACACACACCTACATACAAACAAAGCCATATATATGTGTGTATATATATATATATATATACGGAAGAAAGACCGACAGAAGGAGAGAAAAAACAGGTAGACGAACAGATACAGAATAATTGGTGAAACAATATCACAGTTTGAGAATATTGTTTTTACTGTTTATATACTGGCAAATATAATTCAGTTTTAAAGAAATGTAGTCACATACCATGCGATGAGTAAAAAATGTCAATCGGAAAAAAGATAAAGAAATATAACCAGATGATATTTATTAGATCATGGCAAATGAAGTGAGAGACAATTGTATATATATATGTATATATACTATGTAAGGCATGCAGTTTAATGGATAGAGAGATATGAGGAATGGACTTGATGCCCGATTGTAGTGCTAATGTGTTAGTATACAGTTTCATTTGAAATGAAGATAAATAAGATGGTTCCATGACTTCCCAGTAATACATGACGAGATATGATGCTGATGCCCCTAGCTGGTTAATTACATAATTACTATGTATACATACATATGTGTATATACGTACAAGCATGTGTATGTGTCTGATGATATATATATATATATATATATATATATATATATCATGTATGTATACATATATATATGTATATATGTATGCATACGTGTATATTACATACGTGTATGTGTAAATATGCATATGTATAGTCATACATATGAATGTATGCATGTCCTTGTGTGTATGTAGATATGCATGGTAACAGCATGCACACACATTTGTAGATATTCTGATCATATAGATACATATGCATATGCATATATGCTTGTATAAATATACACGCTTATGCATATATATATATATGTATATGTATATGTATATATATATATATATATATATATATATATATATATATATATATATATATATATATGTATATATATATATATATATATATATATATATATATATATATATATATATATATATATATATATATATATATATATATATATATATATATATATATATATATGCACGCTCGAAAACCCACGCAAACATGCGCATTCACACATTTAGTATTTAATTTCTAGGTGTCATACTTACAAGAACATTGATATCTGACTGAACCAGCACGAATACGAAAGGCAGTAACAACCACAACAACCTGCGAAATAAAGCAAGAATAAAGAATAAATAAGGAAACAGAAAAAAAAAACAGAAGGAGGAAATGCATAAAGAAAACTTGATGGTAACAAAATAAAGCATATTGAAGTGAATTATTAACGAAGTTGGTGAGAAATGTGCTTGTTTGCTTTTTTCTGTTTGGTTTGGAAAATAACATTTATACATAAATTGGGTGATCCTTCACGATATGTCTGCATTGATCAGATTTTCTGATCTTGAAAATACAATTCATTAACCTTAACATTGATCACAACAACAATGCCATATGCCTAACCTTTTAGATGATAAAAACATGCATGAAATTATTCAAGTCTTTACTAAGACTATTCATTTATTTATTCGCGGCGGGATTAATGCATTCGATAAAGGAACAAAGGTGAGCTCTTGAACGTTCTGAGAACCTTCAAGGCAGATGCGAGTTATCTTCAGATCAGAATACGAGTTCAGATGCTTAGTAGAGAGTGGGTTATGCTAAACGCACCTAAAGAACAAATGGTTGTATGAATACCACTGACGAATGCGGTATTCCACAACAAAGCGGAAATAGCTTCTTCAACAAACTTTCATAAAGACTGCGTTCTCCAAATTTCACCTAGAAGACTTCGGACAACAAGAGACTATGTTAAAGACACACTTGCTCAAACGATGTGCATTGCAATGGGATGGAACTCAAAACCACGAAGTTTCGAAACAAATTTCTTACATACAGTCACATTTGCTCTTATAGTTTTTTTGTTTAATCCCCAGCCAACTCATTTAGAAGCGATCTATCAACGAAAGCCTTCCAGTCATGACCATTACGACTGATTTTCAGACATAACCTCATTCCAAACTCTTTCATTTCCTTTCCATCTTTATACCACATATAAGCCCTCCATGATCGGTTCCAGTAGCGTATCCGTTCTCTTCTATGAATTAGATTGCTAGGCTTCACTTTCACCGTTCAGCATTTCTGAAAAAAGGGGACACTGGGCGCAGTGTACTTGCACCCTTCTCACGACGTAATAAAGAAGTAAATATTTAACTCTAATCTACGTATTCTCTTCATTATTTGTCAATGTTTAATTTGGTTTTCAACACATCTTCAGATAAAACGTGTTTACATTGACCATACACATACACACGCACATATATAACGGTTACATTGCATATATTTATGCGTATGTATATATTTATATGTATATATATATATATATATATATATATACATAATATGCATACACAAATACATAAATACATATATATATATATATATATATATATATATATATATATAGATAGATAGATTGATTGATTGATAGATAGACATGGGCACGTATGTAAGTATATATGTGTGTGTGTGTATACGGATAGGAAGAGAGAGAGAGACGGACGGGTGGACGGACGGGTGGATGGACGGGTGGACGGGTGGACGGACGGACGGAGAGAGACTAACGTGGTTGATTGAAAACAATAAGAATTATAAATACAATTCTCTCTCTTGTTTGAACTTCTTTTGTTTCCCTTGTTGAATAAGTATCCGGGCTTCTTCCAGCCAGCCTGTTGGCCAACCATTCATCGATAACAATGGCGTTATCTGTCACTAAACAAGTTGCTGAATCGATGACATCATCTCCGTTTCTTCCTTTATCTTTCTGCTCTCTTGTATCTCAATCTTTTCTCGATATTTTGTTTATATAAACTAAAAAAATAGATACCTGTGTATATAAACTATATAAAACTGGGGGGGGGGGGGAAGGCGCAGGCGTGGCTATGTGGTAAGAAGCTTGCTTCCCAACCACATGGTTTCGGGTTCAGTTTGTACTATAGCGTCGGGCCGATCAAAGCCTTGTGAGTGGATTTGGTAGACGGAAACTCAAAGAAACCTGTCGTATATATGTGTCTGTGTGTGTGTGTGTGTGCGCGCGTGCGTGTGTGTGTATATGTATGTGTCCCACCCCCCATCACTTGACAAGCGATGTTGGTGTGTTTACGTCCCCTAACTAGCGGTTCAGCAAAAGAGACCCATAGAATAAATACTAGGCTTACAAAGAATAAGTCTTCGTGCAGATTTGATCGACTAAAAAGCGGTGCTCCAGCATGGCTGCAGTTAAATGACTGAAACAAGCAAAAGAATTAACGAATGAAAGAATAACCATTGAGCCGGTTTAACTTTCCACCATCTTTTCAGTCCTTCGCGACCAACCACAGAAATTATTCTCTTCATCACTTCATCTCAGATTTTTCTGGTTTTCTAAGGGCCGGCACCAGAATATTCGATTTCCTGGGCCAGCCCTACAATACGCGCTCTTTCCTTCCTGTCTTACAAATGCCCTCCCTCCCTTCTCCAAATTTTACAATAATTCACAAATGATTTTAATTTTACAATGTATGCCACCATCTTAACAGACCAGCAATATGAACTCAATCTCTCGATCCAGTAAGACGAGTCCCTTACTGCTAAGCCTACAGTATGCATCTCTCTTCTTCCCGCCTTACAGTAGGGAACTCCTTCATCCAGCTCTACAATGTGAAACATACCCCTCTCCTAGCTGCTAAGAGGGTGTGGGCAGCCTTTTTCAGGCTATAGTAGAAGACACTTGCCCAAGGTGCCACGCAGTGGGACTGAACCCGGAACTATGTGGCTGGAAGCAAACTATTCACCACGAAGCCACGCCTACAAAACCCGCGTCTACAAAACCCGGAACACACACACACAAAATACGTACATAAATGTATCTGTGTGTGCGTGTGCGCGTGTGTGTATGTGTATGAGTACTTTTGTGTGTGTCTATACGATAGTGTTAGTTGAACTGTGTTCATGTGTAAAAGGAAACAGAAAATATGTCTAGACAAGATACGTACACACACACACATACACACACACACACACACACACATATCACGTCTGATACATACACACGTCTAATCTATACCTCTGAGTGAGTGTAGATAAAAATAGAATAGATATATTTGTAAAGGTCAATCAGTTGACTGGACACATGTTTGTCATCGATACACATCAAACGAGTGAAACAAAACAAAACAAAAAAAAGAAGAAAAAGAACAAACATAAAAGAGGAAAGTATTTGAAGTATTTGTCCATGATAATATTTGTGGCCGACTGGTTTCGTCTTGTAAGGATATAAGTCTTAGCAAGACCTCAGACATATACTTGTGCATGTTAGGAATTTCGACATACATACACACATAACATATATGCGGTTCTTTCGTGTTTGTGTGTGGGGGTGTAGGGGAATTTGTCTACAGCAATGTTATCATCTATCTCGATTGTGTGTGTATATACATATATGTGGGGGTGCAATGGCCCAGTGGTTAGGGCAGCGGAATCGCGGTCATAGGATCGCGGTTTCGATTCCCAGACCGGGCGTTGTGAGTGTTTATTGAACGAAAACACCTAAAGAACCACGAGGCTCCGGCAGGGGATGGTGGCGAACCCTGCTGTATTCTTTCAACACAACTTTCTCTTACTTTTACTTCCTGTTTCTGTTGTGCCTGTAATTCAAAGGGCCAGCCTTGTCACACTGTGTCACGCTGAATATCCCCCGAGAACTACGTTAAGGGTACACGTGTCTGTGGAGTGCTCAGCCACTTGCACGTTAATTTCACGAGCAGGCTGTTCCGTTGAACTGGAACCCTCGACGTCGTAAGCGACGGAGTGCCAACAATATTACGCAGACCTGAAACGTACGTACTAAATACTTTCAAAATAATCACTTTGTTTTCACATTGTTTTCACTATATATATATATATATATGAGCTCAAAAATGTATACATTATATATGCATGCTCATATACGCATGCGTATGTATTTATATATATGCACCGTATGTTTGCTTGCCTATGCAAATACGTAGTTAATAGACAGATGAAATACAAAATTACATAACAGAAAATATGTCGGCTCACTTAACAAACTGTAAATTGCAATCCCAATAATGTCAGCAATAAAACATTAATATCCATCAATGACTCTCCACTTGCAACTTTAACCAACAACAAAACACATCAGCCGTTACACTACCATTACTACATCCTATTCACTTCAGTGCATATTGCCGCTGTCGGCAGCGAAATATTTTCGCCTAATTTACATAATGGAAAGCTCGCTTACTTTGCTGTTCTGGGTGCAGAAAACAGGGATAGAATTGATTCACTCCTTGCGAGATTTTGTATGAACATGACTAATGATAACTAATCAAAGTAACTCATTAATTAATCTTCTTAAATATATACCTTGAAACGTTGTTTAACTTCAATCATTAATATTTTTGTTAACATGCAAACTGAAATCATGATATTATAATCATGCAGTTAGCTCCTACATTCTAAAATAACTAGCCTTATGCCAATGTTTAAAACCACTATCATCATCATCATCATCAGGTTTGCTCAAGAACACAACACGCCGACCGGTCCGGGAATCGAACCCATTACCTAGCGATCGTCAGTGCAACAACCTAACTACTAGATCACCACGTTGATTAATGACTGAGTCCAAATCCTGCCTGTCAGCTTTGACATTGTATTTTATCCTACCGTTGTATAAAATACTACTCCGTCCCCCGAAATTTCTGGCTTGCCGCTAAAATTTGAAACCTGTTAATAAATCTGTGACTTCTGCCGATTAGTAATAATCATTTTCTACCATAGGCACAAGGTCTGAAACTTCGCTGCCTTTTTGCCGATTATCGATAACGATTTCAAATTTTGCTGCAAGACCAGCAATTTCAAAGGACGTAGTTAACTCGATTGCATTGACCCCAGTACTCAACTGGTACTTATTTTATAGACCTTCGAAGGATGAAAAGCAAAGCCGATCTCGGCGAAATTTGAACTCAGAAAATAAAAGACGGATGAAATGCTGCTAAGCGTTTTATTCGGCGAGCTAAGGACTCTCCCAGTTCGGCGCCTTGCTATTGATAAATTAATAATGAAAATATATGTTCTGTGTTGTATTTTCGTATTTGCATCACCCCAACTATACATATCATAACGTAGAGCAAACGTTATTTCATACAAATCTCAGAACATTGAGTAAGGCCTGAATGCGTGTGTGTGTGTGTGTGTGTGTGTGTGTGTGTGTGTGTGTGTGTGTGTGTGTGTGTGTGTGTGTGTGTGTGTGTGTGTAAACTGCATGTGATGTGTATCAATGTATTTAGTACTCATGTATGACATGTCCCTGGGTACACTGACGTTCATAAGTATGTGTGTGTGTGTATGTCTTTGAGTGTGTGTGTGTGTGTGTGTGTGTGTGTTTTGCTGATATTTTAGATGGTGTGACACGGAGTGGATGTGTGGTATGTCGTGATCGTTGAGTGGGGAGGCCGGCGGAGGTGGTGGTGGTGGTGGGGTAGGTGGTGGTAGAGGGGGTCACGATGGTTGTGGTGTTGGTGGTAGTACTGAGGGTGGTGGTGATGGTGGTGGTGGTGGAGGTATTGGTGATAGGAGTATTAGAGTTGATCGAGGGTACTGATGTGGTGGTAGTGGTGGGGTGGTGATTGTGAACTTACTGCGGTTGGTGTCGGTGGTGGTGGTGGTGGTGGTGGTGGTGGTGGTGGTGGTGTTGCTGGTGGTGGTGCTGCTGCTGCCGTTGAGTGGAGGCGAGGAGTGCGGGTGGGTGGGGGAACTAACAGGTGAGGTGGTTATTCCGTCAGATCAACACATTGAGGTTGACACGGAGTGAAGGTCGGAGCAAGGGAGAAAGACCGAGGGAGAAAGAGAGAGCGTGAGAGAGTACGGAAGAGAAAGAAGGTGACAAATAGGTGACAGACAGATAGAGAGAAATAGAGAGAGAGGGGGAGAGAGAGAGAGAGAGAGAGAGAGAGAGAGAGAGAGAGAGAGGGAGAAAGGTAGAGAGAGACTGAAGAAAGACAGAGAAAGAAAAGAATGAGGTAGGCATATTGGTTGACGTAGAAAGCCGAACAACACATGAAGAGAAATATAGACGCATACACGCGTGTGAATATACTTTGTGTGTGTATGTGTGTATGTGTGAGTGTGTGTGTGTGTGCGTGTGTGTGTGTGTGTGTGTACAGAAAGAGAGAGAGAGCGAGAGAGAGAGAGCGAGAGAGAGAGAGAGCGAGAGAGAGAGAGTTAGACAAACAGACAGACAATTATGTGCACGTATGCATATATATATATGCATATATATATATATATATATATATATGTGTGTGTATTAATATACATGTATGTGTAAACGTGTAGGTGTACATGAACGTGTGATTATAAATATATATATATGTATATATGTATGTATGTGTGTGTGTGTGTGTGTGTGTGTGTGTGTGTGTGTGTGTGTGTGTGTATGTGTGTGTGTGTGTGTGTGTGTGTGTGTGTGTATACTGAGAGAAAGAGGGGTAATGAAGGAGGGGAGAGAGATAATCTCGTACAATGCTGGATGTCGAGTATATGTTGTGAAAGTACTATGTTTAGTTAAAAACTGGGTCAGACGCCAAATGAAGAGAAAAAATATGGAATGGCAACAGCAGGTAGTTATTGCAGCAACGGTATCAAGGGTGGAGGGTTCGGGGTAAGAAGGTACCATTCACACTAAAGCTACATACTGTTACGATTGTGTGTGTGTGTGTTGTCTTGTGGACACTCGTTTTGTAATCAACTGATGAGAAGGTTCCGCAAGTTCCTACTGACTAGTCTGTACAAATGGTTTGTTTATCAGTAGTTCCCAAACTTTTTCAAGCTGCCACCCCACTTGGCGCCCAGGCCACATTCCTTGCGCCCTCGTCACCCTTCCCACCACTAATATAGGCCACTTTCTGCAGCAAATTCAAAACAACTATATTTCACAAATAAAACTTAAACTTAATTAACCTATTAATATTTTTTAATTACCCCTATCACCCGATTTTGGCCACTCCTTTATCATCTCACTTTTCTTCAAAACCGCTCTCAAGGGGGCAGTATTGCCCACTTTGGGAACCACTGGTTTATACTAACCAAATGTATGTGCTGTTCATTAGCTCACTTTCTCCATCAAATCGACGTGGTTTGAACAGGTGTACGGGGTACCACGTGTCAGATCTAGCAGAGCTGCCTGAAATGAAGTAACTTAGCGGTCCGGCAAGAGACAGACAAAGAAAAATAAGTACCACACACACACACACACACACAAACACACACACACACACACACACATACACACACACACACACACGCACACACACACACACACACACACACACATATATATATATATATATATATATATATATATATATATATATATATATATATATATATATATATATATGTATGTATGTATACATACCATATATATATATACACGTATATACATATACACAGATATATATACACATATACATACATAAATACATACATATATATATATAGATATACATACAAATACATACATACATATCCATAAATACATTATATATATTTATATATACTTTATTTAAAAGCAGCAGAAATATAACAAAAGACTGTTACTCGGAGTTTCACGTTCCCGTTCATCGGACAGTTTTGTTAGAAACGGGAAAGGAAATGTGCTTACTCCGATATATATATATATATATATATATATATATATATATATATATATGCACAGTTCAATGATTGAAACAAGTAAAAGATAAAAGATAACAAATGACATTTTCGTGCTATCCCTTTAAATGTTTCATGTATCGACGGAAATGTTGTTATATATCAAAGTTCATCTTTAATATACTCCAAGAAAATGCCTTCGCTGTACATCTAAATATGAAACCGATGGAGATTTTGCAGAGGCTCTTGTACAATTCGCCAATTCATGATTCACATGACAACAATAAGAAGCAGCAAAACGATTACGACTCCTTCCAAAAAAGGCTAATAAAAAGAATGCATTTATCTTCGTCATAAACTGGCTATGACCGCTCAAAAATATGCTACCTGTTTGATATTCGAACCGACCAGAACCACCCTCTCATACACCACCCTGCAATGTAATTCTCGAAATCTTGAAACCACAAACTAATGCTTGATTAATTCGAAACAAAGTGGATAAATAAGGATTATATATAACAGAGAAATCTGAATGCTAAAAGGCTTAAAGCAATAAGCTAAAAGTTTTCTAAACTGCGTAGGTAATTTTTAAACAGTGGGATTCATATGTGATCGGCTATAAAAAACAAAAAAAAGTTTTTTCAACTGGAAGGTCATGGTATGATAAGCTTGCAGGAAAATGAAGAATGTTTGGACGTCTGTTTTAAGCAAATCTTTTGAAGCAAATATCTTTCATACTTTATAAAGATTAAAAACGTAATTAAGATGGTTGGTATACTCGATGTTTTTGTCAGGTGGAAACTATTTTGTGGAAATCAGATTGAACACAAAAAATATGGACCTTTACTTGCGGTACGATTATATGTTTTTCAAAATTCGACGGCATACATGAACTAAAGATATAACTAAAAGTATAATAAAGAAAGTTATATTCAGGTTACACTGCAGTACACTTAGCATCATCGCGTGGTACACCAGTGTGCCGCGGCATACCGGTTGGGGAGCACTGCCTTAAAGTAAATGATAGCTAGTGTCACTATTTGTCCTTTAACGATGTCAGCCAGTTGGTGAAATTGGCCGCGTTGTCTTCTCTTTCAAATATCACCACCAGAAATTCATGATATGAAATGTGAAGTATCGCATCACAAAGGAGAATGCCTGGTAATTAGGTTTTACGTAAGAGCTGTGAGGTCTGACTTGATTAAGGATGTCAAATGATAATAACGATGATTAAATATAACTTGACCAACGAACACCAACAGAGGAGGATTCTTACAGTTTCCCTTCACGTTCGTCAGAGTGGCATATTGGAATTAAATCCAAAACAAAGGTATTAACAACAAGCAAAAAAAGCTACTTCTAATATCTCTCTAAGAGATGAACGCAGTAGTTGTACTAACAAGTGCTATTTGTTGCCACTTCAAGATGACTGTTCCGTTCGCGACGGACTTTAATGCTATTTTTAACCCCAAGTGTTAATATACACGGATCTTCTGCCATGCATTGTCACAAACGTAAGAGATGTTAAAACAAGCTTTATATATTTAAGACAATGGGAATTTCTCTTAGGGGTTCAAAGAATACAAGAGTCCAAAACGATGAAACACGTAAAACTCAAATTTGATTTCAGTAGACCAATGGTAAAAATACTCAAGAGTGTTTTTTTTTTTGGCAAGAAGTATGTTATAATATATTTATTTCTTTAGTTATTTCTTGTTGGGTAAGTTACGTATATGATTCAACGACTCGAGTTTCGCTTTACTTCATTTATCAAACGATCGGTAAGTGGTGTCGTAGTGTCACACGAAACTGTGGACCCGTGAAACACGCAAGCAGCTTTACAGCTAACAACTAATAAAGTTATACGCACACGCATATATATATATATATATATATATATATATATGTGT